>NC_045957.1:122795501-122993902 GCF_010909765.2 Amblyraja radiata | reverse complement strand
TGCCTGATCATCCCCAATCAGTACCTGACAACAAAATCAGTGCCTGACAACAAAAAGCAGCGCCGGAGACCCGGGTTCGATCCCGACTACGGGTGCTGTCTGTACGGAGTTTATACGTTTTCCCCGTGGATTTTCTCCGAGATCTCCGGTTTCCTCTCACACTCCAAAGACGTACAGGGTTGTAGCTTAATTGGCTTGAGGCAGTCGCTGCCTCAAAAAGGCTGGCAGCATCATCAAGGACCCACACCATCCTGGCCACACACTCATCTCCCCTCTACCTTCAGGTAGAAGGTACAGGAGCCTGAAGACTGCAACGTCTAGGTTCAGGAACAGCTGCTTCCCCACAGCCATCAGGCTATTGAACTCAACTCAAACAAAACTCTGAACATTAATAGCCCATTATCTGTTTATTTGCACTTTATCTGTTTTATTTATTCATGTGTGTATATATTTATATAATGGTATATGGACACACTGATCTGTTCTGTATTCATGCCTACTATATTCTGTTGTGCTGAAGCTAAGCAAGAATTTCATTGTCCTATCTGGAACCAATGACAATAAACTCTCTTGAATCTTGATTAATTGGCTTGATAAAAATGTTTTAAAAATGTTTTAAATTGTCCAGTGCTGAGTGATGCTCTACCCAGAGCTTTTCAGCATACCACATCCAGACATCCAGATCCAGACTCTCTCCACCAGACGACAGGTGACGATGACAACAGGTTAGTGGATTCTTGGATTCCTGCTTCTCAAATTCAATGATCAGCCCCTTAGTTTTGCTGACATTGAGAGCAAGATTGTTTAAGAAGGAACTGCAGATCCTGGAACAATCGAAGGTAGACAAAAATGCTGGAGAAACTCAGCGGGTGAGGCAGCATCTATGGAGCGAAGAAATAGGCGACGTTTTGGGCCGAAACCTATCCTTCGCTCCATAGATGCTGCCTTCCGGGTTTCAGCCGAAATGTCCACGGATGCTACCTCAATAGACAATAGACAATAGGTGCAGGAGGAGGCCATTCGGCCCTTCAAGCCAGCACCGCCATTCAATGTGATCATGGCTGATCATCCCCAATCAGTAACCCGTTTGTAGATGATATATGCATGTGACCCTTAATATAGTTACCTCATCATTACTAACCACTCCCCATATCACAAGTATAATTACAACCTCCCCACCCACATATCGCTCTCTAGTTTCCGTGACAGACCACGTACAGCTAGTGCTCTCTGTAATGCCACAGTATGAATAAAAGAAGTAAAGTCACAGTGTGTTGATAACACATCTTTACATGGTGTCAAACCTCTTACCCTTGTGCCTCATGTTTATCGGTTGTTTCTTTAATTTTGCCCCAGTTTTCTGTTACCCCCTCCTTTTTCCTCGTTATGGCCACTTCTTGCCGCAAACCCGATGTGCTCGTTTTCGATGCAGGCATTGCCCATCGATGGGATGTCTTTAGACGTGACTTCGACCACTATGTCACAATCGCTCATCCTGCCGCTACTCCTGCCGTCCAAGCTTCTCTACTCCTTAACCTGGCTGGTCCCGATGCCCTGGCTCGGTCAGACTTCTTCGTCTACGCTGCGGGTGAATCTGTTCGGGACCCGGTATGTTTATTGGCTAAGTTTACCGCGATTTGCGACATTCCGACTAATTGCATTTTAGAACGTTTCAAACTGTTCGGGCGGCGTCAGCGCCCTGGTGAATCTGCTGAGAACTATGTTGCTGCGCTGCGACACCTGGCCAGACGGTGCCGCCTTGAGACGCTGACCCCCGAGGAGCTGACCAGGGACCTTCTGGTTTACGGTCTCCGCTGAACTTTTGCGCAAGCCCGACCTGTCTTTTAACGAGGCTATGCATGCCTGCCGTTTAGCCGAAGCCGTCACTTCGGCAGTGTCTCCGGCTGATCAGGACATTAACTTTGCCAGCGTTACCCGCCCTTGGCAGAACCCTACCCCGCCACGACCCCCGAGGTCCGGCACTGCTCCCGGGGGACGTACCCAGCTAAGGTGCCCCAATTGTAACTTTGCCACTTATCAGTACAATGTATGCCCTGCTTTGGGCAAAACGTGCAATTACTGCAAGAAACTAAACCATTTTTCTGCTGCCTGCCGTTCCCGTGGGAAGCCTCCTGCTGCTCCAAGGCGTATGTTAAACAACTTGGAGCAAACTGATAGCGAGCTCGGTTCCCAGTACCATCTCAACGAACTCCCTGTATCTGAATCTGGGTCCTCTCAGGGGGAGACCAGCATTTTTTCTGTGTTGGATGCACCTGCAGTGATAACAGACCCTTCAGTTCGTGTAACTGTGAACAACTCGACCTTCACCGCTAAGTTAGATACCGGAGCTGTTGCGAATGTTATGTCAACAATCCTCTTCAATAAGATTAGGTCTAATGAGCAAGTTACTTCTGATCGCTCCACTTTGCACGCATACGGGGGAGGGGTTCTTGTTCCTGTGGGAAAGGCAACTCTGCGCTGCAAGATACTGGAGACCTCTCGGCCCCTCAATTTCTATCTTCTCGATTCCAACTGCATGACCCTGCTGGGCAACCAAGCATGCCAGGACCTGGGCCTGGTCTCTTTCCACCGTGACATCCATAAATTGCAGGCCCTAATGGACCCGTTGACTGAATATCCTGACCACTTTGATGACGAGCTGGGCAAGCTGCCCTACAACTACAAGATTGTCGTCGACCGCAAGGTCGAGCCAGTGGTCCGTGTGCCACACCGTGTCTCCTTCGCCATGAAGAAAAAAGTAGAATCGACGCTGCACAGCATGGTAAAAATGGGCATCCTAAAGGCGGTCAGTGAACCCACCAAGTGGGTCTCCACCATGGTTGTTGCCGCGAAAAAGGACAAAAGCGAAATACGCATTTGCATCAACCCCAAAGACCTAAACATTGCCATCAAACGCCCGCACTACCCCATGAGAACAGTAGAGGACGTCGCTGCACAGGTTGGTCCGGCCACAATCTTTTCTGTCCTCGATGCCAAGAGCTCCTTCTGGCAGATACCGCTTGACGAGCATTCCTCCAACCTGACAACTTTCAGCACCCCCTTCGGCAGATTTAAGTTCCTCCGAATGCCATTCGGAATCAACTCTGCCAGCGAGGTGTTCCAACGGACAATGGAGCAACTGTTTGCCGGTCTACCGTGTGCCATCATCGTTGACGACATCCTGGTCTACGGTAAGGATGTCGCTGAGCACGATTTCAACCTCCGCCAAGTTCTAGACCGGGCCCGGAAGATCAACTTGAAACTCAACCCCAAGAAGTGCCGATTCCGCGTCCCCGAGGTCACATATGTTGGACATGTATTCACAGCCTCGGGGCTGAAACCCAACCCACAGAAAACGGCTGCCATCTCCGAGATGTCATCACCCACTGATGTGCCCAGCCTGCAACGTTTCCTGGTCATGGTAAACTACCTGGGGAAGTTCATCCCCGACCTCAGCGAGCTGAGCGCACCCCTGAGGGATATGATAAAGAAGGGGGACATAGTTGCAGAGTGAGGGGGGGCTCTTTTAAAACTGAGATGAGGAAGAACTTCTTCACCCAGAGGGTGGTTAGTTTGTGGAATTCACTGCCCCAGGGAGCAGTGGAAGCAGAAACGTTAAATATATTTAAGTCAAAAATAGATGGTTTTTTAGCTGCCAAGGGGATAAGGGGCTACGGGGAGAGGGCAGGGATATGGACCTAGGTATGGTTAGTATAGTAGACCTGAGTGATCTCCTGGACAAGTGTCGATCGCCTGGATTGGGGTCGGAGAGGAATTTCCCGGATTTTTTTCCCGAATTGGACCTGGGTTTTTATCCGTTTTTTTGCCTCCCCCAGGAGATCACGCGGTTCTTGGGGTGGAGAGGGGTGATAGCGGTATAAAGGGGAGGGTAGTGTCTTGTGTTCTGTGTCTTGTGTCTACTGTTTGTGGGTAAGTGTGTCTGTTTAGTGTTCAGCCATGAGTGAATGGCGGTGCGGGCTCGACGGACCTGGTGGTCTACTCTCGCACCTACTTTCTATGATTCTATGATTCTATGACACGGCCTGGGCTTGGTTCCCTCAACACCAAAAAGCTTTCGACATCCTTAACTCCAAGCTGATCAGTACCCCCACGCTTAAATTTTTTGACCTGCAACGTCCCATTATTATCACCTGCGACGCCTCTCAGTTCGGGCTCGGTGCCGCTTGTCTACAGCTCCATGACGGCCTGCAACTGTCAGTCTCCTACGTGTCCCGTACCATGCCCCCTGCCGAACAGCACTACGCACAGATCGAGAAGGAGCTACTGGCCGTGGTGTTTGCCTGCTCCAAATTCAAGGACTATATACTATGCAACACATTCACCATTGAAACAGATCACCAGCCACTTGTCACCATCCTCAACAAGCCGATCCACGTTGCCTCATCCCGACTGTAGCGCATGATGCTGCAGCTCCAGCGTTTCACTTTCAACGTCGTTTTCCGAAAAGGCAAAGACATGTTCGTGGCCGACACGCTATCCCGCGCCCCGCTAACATCCACCGATCGCCACCCCTATGAAATGTCCGACCTGATGGTGCTCAATGTCAATATTGTCCCTTCACAGCAGATGAAGTCCCTGGTCGAGCACACTGCCGATGATCCTGCCCTGCAACAGCTTGCTGCCATCATCCAGCAGGGCTGGCCCGACCGTCGTTCCGCTCTGCCGGCTGGCGCCGTGCCCTACTTCCTGGTCCGTGATGAGCTCGTACTCCACGACGGCGTGGTCGTGAAAGGACACAAGGTGGTAGTGCCTGCTGCTCTGCACGACCACTATTTTCAGGCCGCTCATAACGGTCATCCTGGGGCCGAAGCCACCTTGTCTCACGCCCAGAGCCAGTTCTACTGGCCTGGTATGGCTCAATACATCCGGGAGAGGGTCTCCTCGTGTTCCACCTGCAACAGCCTCGCCCCCCACCAGCAACGACAGCCGCTTCTGCAGCAGCCTGCACCCGAACTGCCCTGGATGGCGGTTGCCACTGACATTTTCGAGTGGCGAGGCAAACACTTCCTGGTACTTGTCGACTCCTACTCCAACTGGTTCGAGGTAGACCAGCTGCACTCCCTCACCTCTTCGGCCGTTGTCGATAAGCTGCGCCGCCATTTCTCTACCTTTGGCACCCCGGCCAGCCTGCAGTCGGACAACGGCAGCCAATTCACGAGCTCCGAGTTTAGGGCTTTCGCAACCAGCTGGAACTTCCGCCACTTCACCAGCAGCCCTGAGTACCCGCAAAGCAACGGTCTGGCCGAGCGCGCCGTTCGCAGTGCAAAGAACTTACTGGAACAATGTCGTTTGTCCAACTTTGACTTCTTTCTAGCCCTCCTCAACCTTCGCAACATATCCCGTGACCCTGCCATGGGTTCCCCTGCTCAGCGGCTCATGTCTCGCACTACCAGACCTCCGATCCCAGTGGCCCAGCGCTCACTCATCCCCTCTGTCCTCAAGCCCGCTGCTGTTCAGGAGCGCATTGCCTTTAAGCGCGATGTCCAGAAACGTTCCCATGACAAGTCCTGCCGCCCCCTGCCACGCCTTTTCCCCGGTCAGGTTGTCCGCATGCAGTCCACTGCGAGCCCCGCATCCCCTCATGCCCTTCTGCCCTTGTCTTCTCCATCCCCTCCCGGCTCCCCTGTTCCAGTTCGGCCGTCTGCACCTGTTGCCGTACTGCCTCCACTTGTTCCTGCAGGGAGGGGAGATGGCGAGATGCGAACCCGGTCGGGACGTGTTGTCAAGCCGCCTGTCCGCTACGGCGATTTTGCTTAACCATTTCTAGCGCATGAGACGTGGTCGCCCTGTCACTACTTTGTTTGTCTTTCATTTCCAAGGGGAAGGATGTAGATGATATATGCATGTGACCCTTAATATAGTTACCTCATCACTACTAACCACTTCCCATATCACAAGTATAATTACAACCTCCCCACCCACATGTGTGTGAATGTGTGTGAGTGATTGGTGGTGGTCGGAGGGGCCGTAGGCGCAGATTGGCAGCCACGCTTCCATCAGTCTGCCCCAGGGCAGCTGTGGCTACAGAAGTAGCTTACCACCACCGAGTGTGACTGAGGAGTGAATGAATAATGCGATGTAAAGCGCCTTGAGTATTAGAAAGGCGCTATATAAATCCCATCCATTATTATTATATTGCTCTCTAGTTTCCGTGACAGACCACGTACAGCTAGTGCTCTCTGTAATGCCACAGTATGAATAAAATAAGTAAAGTCACAGTGTGTTGATAACACATCTTTACACCGTTCCTGCCTTTTCTCCATATCACCTGACTCCGCTATCTTTAAGAGCCCTATCTAGCTCTCTCTTGAAAGCGTCCAGAGAAACTGTCTCACTGAAACCCACTAAGTTTCTCCAGCATTTTGTGTCTACCTTCGATTTTCCAGCATCTGCAGTTCCTTCTTAAACATTTTGTCTCTGTATCTGTCGCTATCTTTCTGTGTATCTCTATCTAATATATTATATTCTCGGTTCACCCATCCCTTCACTCCATAGATGCTGCCTCACCCGCTGGGTTTCTCCAGCATTTTTGTCTACCTTTGAGAGCAAGATTGTTGCTCTGGCACCACTCAATCAGATTGTCAAACTCCCTCGAGACTGACATCATTGTGCAGGGAAGGAACTGCAGATGCTGGTTTAAACCGAAGATACACACAAAGAGCTGGAGTAAGTCAGCGGGACAGGCAGCATCTCTGGAGGGAAGGAATGGGTGAGGTTTTGGGTCGAGACCGCCCCAGACCTTGCAGTCTGAAGAATGGTCTCGACCCGAAATGTCACCTGTTCCTTCTCTCTGGAGATGCTGCCTGTCCCGCTGAGTTACTCCAGCGTTTTGTGCCTATCCTCTCACTCATCAGTACCTGTAATCCATCCAACAACAGTGGTGTCGTCAGCAAATTTCAAGAGAGCGTTGCAACTTCAGACTTTAGACTTTACTTTAAGAGTGTGGAGCGATTGTAGAGATGCTTCTGTGGCGTGGAAACAGGCACTTCGGCCCACCGATTCTGCGCCGACCAGCCATACACAAGCACTATCCTACACACTCGGGACAATTTACAATTATTTTTTTTTTAGCCAAAGCCAATAAACCTATAAACCTGTAGGAGTCTTTGTAGTGTGGGAGGAAACCAGAGCACCCGGAGGAAACCCACGCAGGTCACGGGGAGAACGTACAAACCCCGTACAGACAGCACCCGAAGACAAGATGGAACCCGAGTCTCTTCCGCTGTGAGGCAGCAACTCTACCGCTGCCCCACCCATACCACCCTCTGTCTAGCCACACAGTCACGGGTATAGAGGGAAGTAGACTGACCACACAGCGCTGAGGTGCTCCCGTGCTGATGGTTTTCAAGGAGGATGTGATGTTGCCAATTCGTACCAGTTGTGGCCTGTTGATGAGGAAGTCAAGGATCCAGTTGCATAGGGATGAGCAGAAATACGGATGACGCCTGTTCCCTGTATAGTATAACCAGTTTGGAGGGTATTGCACTTTATCTGTGTATTTATGTGTGTGTATATATATATTCTATGGTATATGGTCACACTGATCTGATCTGATCTGTATTTATGCCTACAATATTCTGTTGTGCTGCAGCAAGCAAGAATTTCATTGTCCTATCTGGGACACATGACAATAAACTCTCCTGACTTGATGGTGTTGAACACTGAGCCTCAATTAGGTTAGATGTCGACGGCTTCATTGTAATCATGCAGTCTTTTCTTGGAGAAAAGCTTTAAACTTTACATCGCTACACATGACAATAATTAACTAAACGGAACTAAACATTGAGGTGATTGTAGTTGATAATGCCCATAAGTTCTAGGAGCTCAATTAGGCCATTCGGCCCATCGAGTCTACTCCGCCATTCAATCATGGCTGATCTATTTCTCCCTCTCAACCCCATTCTCCTGCCTTCTCCCCATAACCCCAGACCAGACTCTCTAGACCAGACTGATTCCTGGGATGTCAGGACTTTCATATGAAGAAAGACTGGATAGACTTGGCTTATACTCTCTAGAATTTAGGAGATTGAGAGGGGATCTTATAGAAACTTACAAAATTCTTATGGGGTTGGACAGGCTAGATGCAGGAAGATTATTCCCGATGTTGGGGAAGTCCAGGACAAGGGGTCACAGCTTAAGGATAAGGGGGAAATCCTTTAGGACCGAGATGAGAAGAAACTTTTTCACACAGAGAGTGGTGAATCTCTGGAATTCTCTGCCACAGAGGGTAGTCGAGGCCAGTTCATTGTCTATATTTAAGAGGGAGTTAGATGTGGCCCTTGTGGCTAAAGGGATCAGGGGGTATGGAGAGAAGGCAGGTACGGGATACTGAGTTGGATGATCAGCCATGATCATATTGAATGGCGGTGCAGGCTTGAAGGGCCGAATGGCCTACTCCTGCACCTATTTTCTATGTATCTATGTATCTATGACACCCGCACTAATCAGGAATCTACGTGTCTCTAAATATATTCACTGACTTTGTTTCCACAGCCGTCTGAGGCAATGAATTCCATAGATTCACCACCCTTTGCCTAAATAAATTCCTCCTCATCTCCTTTCTAAAGGTATGTACTTTTGTACTGTGCCCTCTGGTCCTAGACTCTCCCACCAGTGGAAACATCCTCTCCACATCCACTCTATCCAGGCCTTTCACTATTCACTATGTTGTACTCTTTATCCATTATCTGAGCACTGTGGACAGCTCGGTTGGGTTCATGGACTGTCTTTTCTTTGACAAAAGCTTTTCACTGAACATGGGTACGTATGACAATAATTAACTAAACAAAGCCTATGGAGGTGAGGGCGGACAACCATCTTCTCAAAGCGAGGAATAGAGTCCTAGCCTGCTCAACCTCTCCCTGTAGCTCAGGCCCTCGAGTCCTGGCAACATCCTCGCAACATAAACTGCGATTATTATTGCTTATCTATTCCTAATCTCTAACACGAAAATTAAATTGTTAAAACAAATACATATATATTCTTTGTTTACCATCAGTGCAAACCAGATGTTCAGCTTTCTTTGGACAAACAAGGGATTAATCCACTGCAATCATTATTTTCTAGAAATCAAATGAGATTATGGTTTAGAATAGTTTAGGCGAGAGATACAGCGTGGAAACAGGCCCCACGGCCGGCCGAGTCTGCATCGATCAGCGATCCCCGCACACTAAAGGGCCTGTCCCACGAGCATGCGACTGCATGCGGCAAGCGCGACCAAACCGGAAGCGGGGGCCGCGCAGAGCTCGAGTGATCCCGTATGAGTTGACGTGAAGTTCGAGCGAAGGCGTAGGCCGTCAAGACGCTGCGTACGGCGTCGAGACGCTGCGCACGCCCTCAATGCGGCTGTGGGCCGGCAGGCCGCTGCCGCGAGGAATTTTTGGACATTGTCAGTTTTTCGGAGCCCCGCGCGATGTCGGGACCAGCTCCGCACAACTCCATACGGCTCCGGCGATCGAAGTGGGACCGGCCCCGCGAGGCCGTACGGCTCAAGCGACCACGTTAGGTCGCGCTTGCCGCATGGAGTCGCATGCTGGTGGGACAGGCCCTTAACACTATCCCACACACACACTAGGGACAATTTACACTAATACCAAGCCAATTAGCCTACAAACCTGGATGTCTTTGGAGTGTGGGAGCACCCCGGAGAAAATCCACGCGGTCACGGAGAGAACGAGCAAACTCCGTGCAGACAGCACCTGTAATCAGGATAGAACCCGGCGCTGTGAGGCTGCAACTCCACCGCTGCGTCATTGATTATTATGGCTGGCGTGTTCCTAATTGCTAGCACGAAAGGAAAATTGTAAAAATAAATACTTGTATATAATTTGGCTACCATCATTCCAAATGAGATGTTACATTTTCTTTTGACAAGGCATTAATCCAGCTGCAATCACTATTTCCTAGAAATCAGATGAGATTATGGCTGAGAGTACAACAAAGTCAATGCAGGCAGATCTGACTGAGCATTAGGGAGCAGATGCCATTCGATAGAACTATCAAAGCTATCACCTTTTAAACCTTGTATCCCGGTGTCAGGACAACAACCTTTCTCTCAGTGTCAGCAAGACAAAGGAGATAGTGATCGGCTTCAGGAAGTGAGTCGGTACACATAGTCTGCATTGACGGCATTGCCAAAGTAAAGATGGTTGAAAACCTCAAATTCCTAGGAGTCAAGTCAAGTCACTTTTATTTCTATAACACATTTACAAAACAACTCCTGTTGACCAAAGTGCTTTACATTGGTGGAGGTACTAACGTTATATAACATTGGTTTATAGATTAAGTGCATACATAATACATACATACAGCCCTCCCTCAGAGGACGTCAAGAAAGGCTTGGGAGTAAAGATGAGTTTTTAGTCTCGACTTAAAGGAGTCGATGGAGGGGGCAGTTCTGATGGGAAGAGGAATGCTGTTCCACAGTCTAGGAGCTGCAACCGCAAAGGCGGGGTCGCCCCTGAGCTTATGCCTAGACCGCGGGATGTTCAGTAACCCCAAGTCGGCCGATCCGAGGGACCTGGTGGTGTGGGCAGACTTTTGATGTAGGTGGGGGCAAGCCCGTTAAGGACTTTGTAAACGTAAAGGAGGATCTTGAAATTTATTCAGAATGTCAATTTCAGAATATCACCAACAACTTCTCCTGGATCACCCATACTGAAGCAACGGCCAAGAAAGCACACCGACGCCTCTACGTCCTTAGAAGGCTCAGGAAGTTCAGCGTGCCCCCTACAACTCTCAGCAACTTCTACAGATGCGCCGTAGAAAGCATTTTATCGGGATGCATCACAGCACGGTTTGGGAACAGCTCCGTCCAAGACCGCAAGAAATTGCAGTGAATTGTGGACGCAGCCCGGACCGTCACACAAACCAACCTCCCTTCCATCGACTCCATCTACACCTCACGCTGCCTCGGCAAGGCCAGCAGCATCATCAAAGACCAGTCGCACCCCCGGCCACTCCCTCTTCTCAAGTCAAGCCAAGTCAAGTCAACTTTATTTGTCACGTACACATACAAGATGTGCAGGGAAATGAAAGTGGCAATGCCTGCGGGATTGTGCAGAACGACAGAACAGAACAGAACCAGTATTTACATTAAAATAAAAAGACACAACACAACAGTAAATTAGTCCCTGGTGAGATCAGAGTTTACAGTCCTGACGGCCTGTGGGAAGAAACTCCGTCTCATCCTCTCTGTTTTAGCAGCGTGACAGCGGAGGCGTTTGCCTGACCGTAGCAGCTGGAACAGTCCGTTGCTGGGGTGGTAGGGGTCCCCCATAATGTTGCTGGCTCTGGATCTGCACCACCTGTTATATAGGTCCTGCAGGGGGAGTGTAGTTCCCATGGTACGTTCGGCCGAACGCACTACTCGCAACAGCTGGGAAGGCGGATGAAGGCTGCAGCAGAAAAGGGTCCCCGGCCGTCTTGGATTCCATGCCACTGGATTCTGACCCAGATCTGTCAAGGATCTGTCTGTGCACCAGTCTCCCCACGTTAAACAAAGTCACTCACAGGCGTCCTCCGTGAAAGGACAGTCACACTCGTTTCGAGTGACCGCTGATGATTGTCTGATACATTGCGGACATTGGCCATTGGACTTCATCTCCGTTTCAGTTTAGTTTATTGTCACGTGTACCGAGGTACAGTGAAAAGCTTTTGTAGCGTGCTGTCCAATCAGCGGAAATACAATACATGATTACAATCGAAGGTCGACAAAAATGCTGGAGAAACTCAGCGGGTGAGGCAGCATCTATGGAGCGAAGGAATAGATTGCGTTTCGGGTCGAGAAAACAGCGATTATTATTGCTTATCTATTCCTACTCTCTAACACGATAAGAAAATTGTTAAAACAAATACATTTGGCGACCATACTACCGTGTTTGATAATGTTAGTGTGCAGGGATCGCTGGTCAGCACGGACCCGTTGGGCCGAAGGGCCTGTTTCCACGCTGCATCTGTAAAGTCTAAAGTCAAAATTCCTCTACCGTTTTCTGTATGTTGAGTTATTTAAAATTCAAACGAATGCCTTATTAATTTCCCCCTCGTAAGTGAATTTATTCCCCTGCGGTTTCTACTTTAGTCGAAACAAAGTGCCTCTTTCAAATATTTCAGACGAGGAATGCATTTAGAAGTCTAGGCGGTCGACCAAGCTGCGTGTGTGAACCTAACCCAGCAGATGGCGATGCTGAGCCCAGACCCGCAAGGAAGCCTCATATTTTGCTTGGGCGGCTTACAACACAGAGGTATGAATATTGAATTCTCTAACTTCAATTAATAATAATAATAATAATAACTTTATTTATAAAGCACTTTAAACAACCGCAGTTGCCACAAAGTGCTGTACATGAGAACTCATGGACAAAAAGTTATTACAAACCATTAAAAACCGTAAAACGAAGGACTAAAAAACAGTAAAAATTAAAAGACATTAAAAGCACTAAGAACAGGAGCAATGTCTCAGCCAGTGTCGAAAGCCAGAGAATAAAATTTAGTTTTTAGGGAGGATTTGAAGATGGACAGTGAGGGGGCCTGTCTGATGTGCAACGGCAAGGTGTTCCAGAGTGCCGGAGCAGCAACAGAAAAGGCTCTATCCCCTCTGAGCTTCCGCTTAGACCTTGGTACCTCAAGGAGCAGCTGATCAGCTGACCTGAGGCACCGGGCAGGAGCATATAGGTGGAGCAGCTCAGAGAGGTAAGGCGGGGCGAGCCCATTCAACGATTTGAAAACAAATAACAGAATTTTAAAATGAACTCGAAAGTGCACTGGGAGCCAGTGAAGGGAGGCCAAAATTGGCGTAATGTGCTCCCTCTTTCGAGTTCCGGTTAAAAGGCGAGCGGCAGCATTTTGAACCAGCTGGAGATGAGCCAATGAAGCTCGTGCGACTCCAGAGTAGAGTGCGTTACAGTAATCCAGCCTAGATGTAATAAAGGCATGGATTACTGTTTCAAAATGCTGCCGCTCGTGGATGGGCTTCACCTTTGCCAGCTTCCTTAGGTGAAAGAAGCTGGACTTAACCACCGCGCCTATTTGTTTATCTAGTTTAAAATCACCGTCCATCCTAAAACCCAGGTTTAAAACTGTTGGCTTTACGGACAATGCCAGTGGACCCAAGTCAACAAAGGGAGGTTCACGGCAGCCATTGGGGCCAAACAAAATCACCTCTGTCTTTTTTTCATTAAGTCCCAGAAAGTTTAAGGCCATCCAGGACTTAATGTCCTCAAGACAAGAGAGAAGTGATTTTAGAGAATAGTCGTCTTCTTTCCTGAGTGGCATATATAACTGGCTATCATCTGCGTAAAAGTGAAAGGAGATGCCATGCCTTCGTAAAATTGAGCCCAGAGGAAGTAGGTATAGAGAGAAGAGCAGGGGCCCTAAAATTGAGCCCTGTGGAACCCCATATGCCAAGGGAGTGGAGGAGGATTCAAAGCCAGCAAGGCTTACACGCATGGTTCTGTCTGCCAGATAGGACCTGAACCATCCCAGGGCACTGCCACAAATGCCCACTTGGCGCTGTAATCAGGAAATTAAAATTCCATGGTCCACTGTATCGAAGGCGGCAGATAGGTCCAGCAAGACAAGAACCACATAATTACCGGAGTCGTTTGCCAGGAGGATGTTGTTAAAAACCCCTAGCAGAGCCGACTCTGTGCTGTGCATAGCTTTGAATCCAGACTGGAAAACCTACCGAATATTGTGCTCATCCAGGAAGAGTTTCAGCTGAGCATAAACTACTTTCTCCATGATTTTAGAGATAAATGGCAACTTGGAGATCGGCCTAAAATTGGCCAGAACAGTTTGATCCAGGCCGGGTTTCTTAAGTAGTGGTTGCACTACTGCATGTTTAAAATTTACGGGGACAACCCCAGAACACAAGCTACTGTTGATAATAGCAAGAACCGACTGCCCTATACTGGGGAAAACCTCTTTAAAAAGAAGAGGAGGGACAGCATCACAAGGGGAACCCGACGGCTTAATATGGCTAACCACATCCTCTAAACCCGACAATGTCAGATTGTCGGGTGTAAATTACATCTTACACATTCCCTCTCTCTCTCTCCATCCATCCCCCACCCTAGTCGCTGCATCAGTTTCAATTCCCGGTTACAAGGTTAATTCCCGAGATGGCGGGACTGTCATATGCTGAGAGAATGGAGCAGCTGGGCTTGTACACTCTGGAATTTAGAAGGATGAGAGGGCATCTTATTGAAACATATAAGATTGTTAAGGGCTTGGACACGCTAGAGGCAGGAAACATGTTCCCGATGTTTGGGGGAGTCCAGAACCAGGGGCCACAGTTTAAGAATAAGGAGTAAGCCATTTAGAACGGAGACGAGGAAACACTTTTTCTCACAGAGAGTGGTGAGTCTGTGGAATTCTCTGCCTCAGAGGGCGGTGGAGGCAGGTTCTCTGAATGCTTTCAAGAGAGAGCTAGATAGGGCTCTTAAAAATAGCAGAGTCAGGGGATATGGGGAGAAGGCAGGCACGGGGTACTGATTGGGGATGATCAGCCATGATCACATTGAATGGCGGTGCTGGCTCGCAGGGCCGAATGGCCTACTCCTGCGTCTATTGTCTATTGTCTATGTTGTCCTGTTGAGTCTCATTGTCTGTAACCTATTTTCACCTAGCCCACAGCTAACAATGGCCTGTTTCGTTTATCATCAATGCTCTTTTTGCATATCTTTCTTTCATTTGTTCTATATCTCTCCACATCACCACCAGTCTATATCTCTCGTTTCCCTTTCCCCCTGACTCTCAGTCTGAAGAAGGGTCTCGAACCGAAGCGTCACCTATGCCTTTTCTCCAGGGATGCTGCCTGGCCCACTGAGTTACTCCAGGACTCTGTGAAACGTCACCTTTCCATGTTCTCCACAGATGCTGCCTGACCCGCTGAGTTACTCCAGTATTTTGTGTCTAGTCCAGAAAGGAAACTTTGTGCTTATTCAGCTTTCAGTGTATTTTGGCCTCGTTTCCTTCGTAATGATTTTCTTTCACAGTTAAAATTAAAAAGCATTCTGGTTTCACAAGCTCGTAAATCACAGGAGTAGAATTATGCCAATTAAGCTCCGGTTTCCTCCCACACTCCAAAGATGTGCAGATTTGTAGATTAATTGACCTTGGTTACATTTTGAAGTGTCCCTAGTTTGTAGGTTAGTGCTAGTGTGTGGGGTGATCACTGGTTGGCACGGACTAGGTGGGCCTGAAGGCCTGTTTCTTGAAGTATCTCTAAAGTCTCGATTCTAAAGTAAAAAATCTACTCCATCATTCAATCATGGCTGATCTATCTCTCCCTCTCAGCCCCATTCTCCTGCCTTCTCCCCATAACCCCTGACACCCGTACTAATTAAGAATCTATCTATCTCTGCCTTAAAAATGTCCTTTGACTTGATCTCCGCAGCCTTCTGTGACAATGAATTCCACAGGTTCACCACCCTCTGATTAAAGAAAATACTCCTCATCTCCTTCCTAAAGCAACGTTCTTTTATTCTGAGGCTTGCCCTCTGGTCCTAGACTCTCCCACTGGTGGTAACATCCTCTCCACATCCATGCGCCTGTTTTTGCTGCTTGTCTTCAATTCATGACCCATTCAAGGCCTATTTACAGATTCACCATCCTCTGACTAAAGAAATTTCTCCTCGGCTCTGATTATGGATGATCAGCCATGATTACATTGAATGGCGGTGCTGGCTCGAAGGGCCGAATGGCCTACTCCTGCACCTATTGTCTATTGCCTCCATTATGAAGGTACTGTACATCCTTTTATTCTGAGGCTGTGACCTCTGGTCCTAGACTCTCCCACTACTGGAAACATCGTCTCCACATCCACTCTAGCCAGGCCTTTCACTATTCAGTAAGTCTGAATGAGGTTCCTCCCCCTCATCGTTCTAAACTCCAGCGAGTACAGGCCCAGTGCCATTAAATACTCAACTTCTACAGATACACCATCAAAAGCGTTTTATCGGGATGCATCACAGCACGGTTTGGGGCCGTGCAAGACTGCAAGAAATTGCAGCGAATTGTGAACGCAGCCCAGACCATCGCACGAACCAACCTCCATCGACTCCATCTACACCTCACGTTGCCTGGGCAAGGCCAGCAGCATCATCAAGGACCAGTCTCACCCCCGGCCACTCCCTCTTCTCCCCTCTCCCATCAGGCAAAAGGTACAGAAGTGTGAAAACGCACGCCTCCAGATTTCTTTCAGCTGTCATCAGGCAACTGAACCATCCTATCACCAACTAGAGGGCGGCCCTGAGCTACTTTCTACATCATTGGAGACCTTCGGATTATCTGTAATCGGACTTGATCCTGCACTAAAACATTATTCCCTTTATCATGTATCTGTACACTGTGGACAGCTCGATTGTTGTCATGTATTGTTTTTCCGTTGACTGGTTTGTTAATGCAAAAAGGCTTTTCACTCGACCTCGGTACACGTGACAATGACCTAAACTAAACTAAACTCTTCTAAAATGCTTGAAACATCTTATTTTGTTGTTGCCTCGACTTAAATCGGTCTGCACAGCTTCCTGTCGGCTAAAAGCCACCTTCACTTCCCTTGAAGTATTCGGCTTGGCTGCCAGGCCGACTGTGTTAGCAATAAACCCCGGCTTGGAAGTACATGACCAGTTAAAAAAAAATATATATATATATAAAGCAGTCTTTGTTTTTGAAGTGGAACTTTTGCCTCAACTATTATAAGCATTTTTAAAAATAGCTCCAAATGAGACCTCAGGATCGCTTGATGTTTTAAGACTCAATTATGGTTTGGGTCTGATACACGTATGGAGTTTTTCACATTTGGACTTGTCAAAGAGTGAAACAGTGTGGAATCAGGCCCTTCGGCCCAACTTGCCCATGCCGACCAACATGCCCCATCTATGCTAGTCCCACCGCCTGCGTTTGGTCAATATCCCTCTAAACCTATCCTATCCATGTACCTGTCCAATTGTTTCTTAAACGTTGCGATAGTCCCAGCCTCAACTACCTCCTCTGGCCTGGCAGCTCATTCCATACACCCACCACCCTTTGTGTGAAAAAGTTACCCACATTCCTATTAAATCTTTCCCCCTTCACCTTGAACCCATGTCCTCTGGTCCTCGATTCCCCTACTCTGGGCAAGAGACTCTGGGCATCGACTCGATCTATTCCTCCCATCTACACTTGGCCCACCGACCCGCGTCCATGTTCTACAGGCGCTGAGTCACTCCAGCACTTTGTGTCTATTTTTCAGGTAAATCCTTATTTGTAGTAGTGGTAGTAGTCGGCCCCTCTCGGTCATGACTGACCATGGGTGATGCATCCTAGTCGGATACAAGCCTGGACGATGTCATATGGAGGACAGGTTGTTGCCCATACAGCACGTCCCCCCCTCTCCACGTCGCTGATCGATCCAAAGGAACAGCAGTGCCGTTACAGTTTGGCACCAGCGCCATCGTTGGAGCTGCCAGAGCGAGGTTGTAGACAACGACGAACTGCCTTAGGGGCTCCGACTCCGGATTTTCTTGAGGTTTACTCCTGGGGCCTTTTCCACGACTGGATATGGCCACAAGGCAGCGGAGTTTTAAATCAGAGTTTTCACTTCAACTCCCCCTCCCATTCCCCATCCGACCTCTCTGTCTTGGGTCTCCTCCATGGCCAGAGTGAGCAACACCGAAAATTGGAGGAACAGCACCTCATATTCCGCTTGGGGAGTCTGCATCCGGCGGGCATGAACATTGAATTCTCCCAATTTTGTTAGCCCTTGCTGTCTCCTCCCCTTCCTCAGCCCTCGGGCTGTCTCCTCCCATCCCTCAGCCCTCGGGCTCCTCCGCCCCCTTTTTCCTTCCTTCTCCCCGCCACCCCCCATCAGTCTGAAGAAGGGTTTCGGCCCGAAACGTTGCCTATTTCCTTCGCTCCATAGATGCTGCTGCACCCGCTGAGTTTCTCCAGCATTTTTGTGTACCTTTTCCCTCTTCTAGATGGACTGCCTTCCCAGGCTGACGAGCCCCATCTGCCCGAGACTCGTAGGGGCGGGAGCGTCTACCTTCCCGTGCAGGAATTTGTACGTGACGTATATTGTTGGGAAACAGCATGAAGGATGATTTAGTGCGATTTGTAATGTTGTGTTGACCGATGATGTCAGTTTGAATAACCCCTACACTATAAAGCAGGGCTTGTTTAAACCCGCACCAGATTTATTAAGAAATAGAAGTCTAATTCACCCTCCCACAAGGGGTCAGCACGGTGGCTCAGCGGTAGAGTCGTTGCCTCACAGCGCCAGGGACCCGGGTTCCATCCTGACTGTGGGTACTGTCTGTGCAGAGTCAAGTCAAGTCAAGTTTTATTCGTCTCTTGCACATAAAGTGCAGTGAAATGAATTTGTCAGCAGCGCTACAATAAAAAAGAACACACAAAAACACAATAAAAATTATTTAACACAAACATCCACCGCAGCATTCATCACTGTGGTGGAAGGCACAAAGTTTGGCCAGTCCTCCTCCATTTTCCCCCGTGGTCGCGACTTCAACCCTCCGCAGTCGCCGCTACGGGCGTCCAGATGTGCAGACAAGGTAAAAAGTCCAGGTAAGTCCTGAATCGGTGCCTCCCCACCGGCTTCGAGATGGTGTTGGCTGCAGGGCGGTGGTCGAAGATCTAAAGTCCCCGCCGCGTCGCAGCCAGAAGCACCGCAGGCTGCAGTGCCGGCGGTCGGAGCTCCTCTCCAGGGATCCCCGGCGAGGGACCCCGCTCCGGATGGTAAGTCCCCGTTGCGCCCGCGGTAGAAGTAGGCCGCGGGCTGGCAGTCGGAGCTGTTCTCCGACTGTTTGTACGTTCTCCCTGTGACCACGTGGGTTTTCTCCGGGTGCCCTGGTTTCCAAAGATGTACAGGTTTGTAGGTTAATTGGCTTTGTTGAAATTGTCCCTAGTACAGTATGTGGGATAGTGCTAGTGTACAGAGTGATCGCTGGTTGGTGGGAACTCGGGTGGCCGAAGGGCCTATTTCCATGCTGTATATCTAAAATGGTGGCCAACCCAAGCGACTATCTGCATCCTGGCCACAGAAGCAGATCTACAATCGCACATTATAATCCCTCCACACTCTTAAATGCCTACTCCTGCAGCAAACTTTATTACTTTAACTATGTTATTCCCTTTACCATGTATCTGTACACTGTGGACGGCTCGATTGTAATCATGTATTGTCTTTTCGCTGACTGGTTAGCACGCAACAAAAGCTTTTCACTGTACCTCAGTACATATGACAATAAACTAAACTGAATATCTTACCCCTCGCTTACCCATCACCGCATCTAACTAAACTAAACTAACCTAAATATATATCAAACCAGTCCTTTACAAATACTGTGTAGGAAGGAATTGCAGATGCTGGTTTACACCAATGATATACACAAAATGCTGGAGCATCTCTGGAGAGAAGGAATGAGCGACGTTTCGGGTCGAGAGCCTTCTTCAGGCTGAGAGTCAGGGGAGAGAGAGGGACACAGAGATATGGAAGGGTAAGGTGTGATAACAAGACATCAAAGGAGAAGCAGGTCAAGGAACAATGATCCAATCTACATTTTCCTTACGCCATCTTCTTTGATGTCTCGTTTTCACACCTTACCTTTCCATATCTCTCGTTTACCTCTCCCCTGACTCAGTCTGAAGAAGGGTCTCGACCCAAAACGTCACTCATTCCGTCTATCTACAGATGCTGCCTGACCCGCTGAGTTACTCCAGCACTCTGTGAAACGTCACCTATCCATGTTCTCCATAGATGCTGCCTGACCCGCTGAGTTACTCCAGCACTCTGTGAAACGTCACCTATCCATGTTCTCCACAGATGCTGCCTGACCCGCTGGGTTACTCCAGCACTCTGTGAAACGTCACCTATCCATGTTCTCCACAGATGCTGCCTGACCCGCTGAGTTACTCCAGCACTCTGTGCCTTTACAAATACTTCTCCAATTTCCTTTTAAATCGCACTGCCTCCCGCCTATATTGCCGAGCCCTGGACCTTGGCCAGGGGGATTATATGTAAGGTGTGTTTCTGCTGATGGGTGATAATCCCCTCGACATCTGGTCAGGAGCTGGGAGCAAGCGGTCTGGCAGAACATGGACCCTGCAGGAGCAAGGAACAACACACACCGTGGCAGTGTTAAACCCACTCAGTCATAGAGTGATACAGTGTGGAAACAGGCCCTTCAGCCCAACTTGTACACACCGGACAACATATCCCATCTACACTAGTCCCACCTGCCTGCGCTTGGCACATATCCCTCTAAACCTGTCCTATCCATGTACCTGTCTAATTGCTTCTTAAATGTTATGATAGTACCTGCCTCAACTACCTACTCCAGCAGCTCATTCCATACACCCACCACCCTCTGTGTGAAATAGTTCCCCCTCAGGCTCCTATTAAATATTTCGCCCCTCACTATAAACCTATGTCCTCTGGTCCTCGATTCCCCTACTCTGGGCAAGAGACTCTGGGCATCTACCCGATCTATTCCTTTCATGATTTTGTACACCTCTATAAGACCACCCCTCATCCTCCTGCGCTCCAAGGAATAGAGTCCCAGCCTGGTCAACCTCTCCCTGTAGCTCAGGCCCTCGAGTCCTGGCAACATCCTGGTAAATCTTCTGTGTACCCTTTCCAGTCTTTTGCTTAAAACAATGGGTCAGGCAGCATCTCTGGAGAACATGGATAGGTGACGTTTCACAGAGTGCTGGAGTAACTCAGCGGGTTAGGCAGCATCTCTGGAGAACGTGGATAGGTGACGTTTCACAGAGTGCTGGAGTAACTCAGCGGGTCAGGCAGCATCTCTGGAGAACATGGATATGTGATGTTTCAGATCGGGACCCTGTCTCAGACTGATGTAAGCGGGGAAGAAAGCTCAAATAGAGTTGGGGGCAGGACAGAGCTTGGCGAGTGATAGGTGGATACTGTGAGGGGCAATGTAATAAACAAAGAACTGCAGATGCTGGTTGACACCAAGATAGAGACCGAGTGCTGGAGTAACTCAGTGGATCAGACAGCATCTCCTTTGCCCTATGTGGCCTCTTTTTGTTTTTTAATATCTTGAACTTTGTCTTGTTTATTGTGTTATCTGAGTACTGTGTTTACAGACATGTTCTGTTGCTACAAGTAAGAATCTCGCTGCCCAGTTTACAGTACATAGGAAAATTAAATGCTCCTGACTTGATTATGTTTTCTGGAAATCTAATGCTGAATGATTTTTTTTTAAAGTGGTGAACGTCGCCCAGTCCATCATGGATACTGACCTCCCCCACCATTGGAGTGATCGACAAGAGGCTTTAGAATTTAGAGATTCAGCGCGGAAACAGGCCCTTCAGCCCATCAAGCCCATCAAGAGAGAGTTAGATAGAGCTCTAGGGGCTAGTGGAATCAAGGGATATGGGGAGAAGGCAGGCACGGGTTATTGACTGGGGACGATCAGCCATGATCACAATGAATGGCGGTGTTGGCTCGAAGGGCCGAATGGCCTCCTCCTGCACCTATTTTCGATGTTTCTAAGTCCGCGCCGACCAGCGATCACCCCGTGCACTGGCACTATCCTACACTCTGGGGACAATTTACAATTCATTACTGAAGCCAATTAATAACCTACAAAACTGTACGAATCCGGAGTTTGGGAGGGAAACCGGAGCACCCGGAGAAAAACCCACGCAGGTCACGGGGAGAACGTACAAACTCCTGGTACAGACAGCACCCAGAGTCAGGATCGCACCCAGGTCTCTGGCGCTGTGAGGCTGCAACTCTTACCGCTATATATTGAGCTTATTTTTCTTCTTGTTGTCACGGTGATTGCAGAGTACTCTGTTTGTTTACAGTACATATCTGCCGCGCTGCTGCAGGTAAGAATTTCTTTGTGTGGGGAGGAACCGCAGATGCTGGTTTCAACCAAAGACGGATACAAGTTGCTGGAGTAACTCAGTGGGTTCTCAGCATCTCTGGACAAAAAGGAATGGGGGACATTTCGGGTCGAGACCCTTCTCCAGACTGAAGGGTCACTTATTCCTTTCCTCCAGAGGTGCTGCCTGTCCCGCTCAGTCACTCCAGCTATTTGTGTCTTAAATCTTCAGTAAGAATCTCTTTGTTCTACTTTCGGGACATTTTGATAACAAAACTACTCTTGGCTCAAAGTAAAAGTACTCTTCGTCAGAAGTATTCAAGAAGGAACTGCAGATGCTGGAAGAAAAAAATCGAGGGTAGACGAAAAATGCTGGAGAAACTCAGCGGGTGAGGCAGCATCTATGGAGCGAAGGAAATAGGCAACGTTTCGGGTCGTAACGACCCGAAACGTTGCCTATTTCCTTTGCTCCATAGATGCTGCCTCACCTGCTGAGTTTCTCCAGCATTTTTGTCCACTTTCGATTTTGCTGCATTATCTGCAGTTCCTTCTTTAACAAGCTGTCCCTGAAGTTAGATTGCAAGAGTGTAAAACCCCTGTCCCACGGTACGAGTTCATTCCAAGAGCTCTCCCGAGTTTGCCCTGATTCGAACTCGGAGATTTACGGTAATGGACGCTCGTCGGTACTCGGGGCTCTCATTGACATTTGTCATCATGTTGAAAAGTCTTCACGAGTCTTCCCGTGCTTACCTGCCGTTAGTGAATCTTCCCGAGTACCTGCCGTTAGCGTTACGAGCCACTAAGAGACGTCCCCGAGCTCCGATGTACCCGCTACGTTCATTCTCCGTGCCTACCACGAGTTTGATTTTGTTTAAACTCGGGAGAGCTCTTGGAATGGAACTCGTACCGTGGGACAGGGCTTAAACTGCCCACGCTTCCAAGTCTTCAGCAGCAGTGGCCGAGACGCCAGAGTTTACAGAAGTCAAGTCAAGTCACTTTTATTTCTATAGCACATTTTAAAAAACAACTCTCGTTGACCAAAGTGCTTTACATTGGTGGAGGTACTAACGTTATACAACAGTGGTTCATAGATTAAGCAC
Organism: Amblyraja radiata; assembly: GCF_010909765.2. NCBI lineage: Eukaryota > Metazoa > Chordata > Chondrichthyes > Rajiformes > Rajidae > Amblyraja > Amblyraja radiata. The sequence goes on along the minus strand of NC_045957.1, from coordinate 122,970,927 downwards.
ATACATAAATACATACATACAGCCCTCCCTCAGAGGACGTCAAGAAAGGCAAAGAAGGTGATTGAAATGTCCACAAAGTTGAAACATTGGCCGCTCTCGAAGCACAGTTTACATTCAAACCTCGGGGAAGGAACAAGGAACCATTTTCCTTTAAAGGTTGACTTGGTGTGGGGGGGTTGGGCTGCAGGGAGTGGGGTGGAGTTTCATTAGTCACAGGGAATGCTGTTCCTTCGGTTGGATCGGGTCACAGAAGCATTTCCAGTGAGTGTGGATGGGCCGAGACAATGTCTTAACAGAAGTACACGCTCTATCTGTGTGTGTGTGTGAGGAGTGGAGCTGATTCTCCTCCCTCCTCCTCCTCCTCTCTCTCTCTCCAAGGAGCGATGTATGTACGCGAAGAGACGTTGCCATGAATAAAAGGCAGTCCTGGCGATTTGAAGGAAATTCCAGAACAAAGGGAAAGCTGTGTGAAATGTGTGCGGTGTCCATCTCCAGAACCGGTGGCAACGAGGAGTAAAGTTTGTGAAACTCGTGAAGCCGAATTAATAATATCAACTCCTTCCTCGCTGAAGCTCGCGTCGTTTAATCCCCTTGGCTCTCTGGAAAGTAAACTCCCCAAACCTGGCTGAGTTCACCTCAAACAATGGACAACTTTTTCACCGAGGTAAGGCTTTAAATTTTTTTTTTTACTTTGATGATGCGACTTGTGTGTGTGTGTGTGTGTTGGAGGAGAGGGAGAAGGGAGAGAGAGAGAGGGGTTGGTGTGGTGTAACAATTAGAGACTCTGCTCTGCTGAATGTAGGAACACTTCTGTGTTTTATTCCCCTTTCATGCTACTTATTGCAAGCAAGGCAAGCAAGGTCAGGAGTCGGGATTGTCTCTCTCTCTCACTGCCGTGTGGTATTTCCTTTCAAAAACTTTTCCCAGCTTCCTGCAGGGAAGCAGGTTTTTAAAAAAAAAATTGTTGGTGGGTCATGGCAGACAAGTGGACAAAGTGGATGCCCAGAAAAGTCCACGCACCATTCCAGCCAGATATAGCAAGCACCCTAGGTACACAAAAAGGCTGGAGAAACTCAGCGGGTGCAGCAGCATCTATGGAGCGAAGGAAATAGACAACGTTTCGGGCCGAAACCCTTCTTCAGACATATATATATATTATTATAATAACGCAAACCAGATTTGGGTGCTTGCTATATCTGGATATATAAGTCTGAATACTATATATATATATATAGTATTCAGACTTATATATCCAGATATAGCAAGCACCCTAATCTGGTTTGCATTATTATAATAATCATATTAATAATAACAATAATAGACAATAGGTGCAGGAGTAGGCCATTCGGCCCCTCGAGCCAGCACCGCCATTCAATGTGATCATGGCTGATCATCTTGCGCCTAGCATGCACAGCCTAAAGTTGTAGGACAACTTGTTCTATTTGATTGTGCATGCCAGGTTGATTGCATTCGTCGAAACAGGGCGGACCACGTGAAGGTTGCAATCTCCCCACCCCATCATCCACAATCAGTACCCCGTTCCTGCCTTCTCCCCATATCCCCTGACTCAGCTATCTTCAAGAGCCCTACCCAGCTCTCTCTTGAAAGTATCCAGAGAACCTGCCTCCACCGCCCTCTGAGGCAGAGAATTCCACAGACTCACCACTCTCTGTGAGAAAAAGGGTTTCCTCGTCTCTGTTCTAAATGGCTTACTCCTTATTCTTAAACTGTGTGTGGCCCCTGGTTCTGGACTCCCCCAACATCGGGAACATGTTTCCTGCCTCTAGCATGTCCAAACCCTTAACAATCTTATATGTTTCAATATTCATCATTAACAACTGAGAGTTTTGGGGAAGATAAAGGTGCAGACAGATTTGCTGATTGTGTTTAAAACCCATTCCTTCTCTCCAGAGATGCTGCCTGTCCCTCCGAGTTACTCCTGTCTTATGTGTCTATCTGCAGTTTGGGGTTAAATGGGTTTACACACCTTCCACATATTTCACGCCTCTCTCCCCCCCTCCTCCCCCCAGGTGGCCCTGAAGAAGTGTCTAGACCCGAAACATCACCCATTCCTTCTCTCCAGAGATCTATGCTGCCTGTCCCGCTGAGTTACTCCAGCATTTTGTAATCTATAGAGTCTTACAGCGTGGAAACAGGCCCTTTGGCCCAACTTGCCCGTACTGGCCATCATGCCCCATCTACAGTAGTCCCACCTGCCTGCGTTTGGCCCATATCCCTCTAAACCTGTCCTATCCATGCACCTGCCTAAATGTTTCTTAAACGTTGCGATAGCACCTGGCTCAACCACCTCCTCCGGCAGCTCGTTCCAAACTCCCCACCCTTTGTGTGAAAAAGTTACCCATCAGTATAATTTTAAATCTTTATCCCCTCACTTTAAGCACTTGATACTTGGTCCTCGATTCCCCTCCTCGGGGCAAGATGATCTGTGCCTCTACCCAATCTATTCTGCTAATGATTTTGTGCACAAATTAATATTGGCTCTCATGACCAATTCCAGGTAACCATGCAGTTTTGTGTCGGAGGAAACTGCAGATAGACACAGAGTGCTGGAGTAACTCAGCGGGTCAGGCAGCGTCTGTGGAGAACACGGATAGGTGACGTTTCACAGAGTGCTGGAGTAACTCAGTGGGTCAGGCAGCATCTGTGGAGAACACGGATAGGTGACGTTTCACAGAGTGCTGGAGTAACTCAGCGGGTCAGGCAGCATCTGTGGAGAACATGGATAGATGACGTTTCACAGAGTGCTGGAGTAACTCAGTGGGTCAGGCAGCATCTCTGGAGAACATGGATAGGTGATGTTTTGAGTCGAAACCCTTCTTCACGATCTCTCGGACTCCTCACCACTGGACCACGACCCCACAGATTAGCACTGGGCCATTATCTCTGATGGTCTCCTGTCTTATGTGTCTATCTTCAGTTTGGGGTTAAATGGGTTTACACACCTTCCACATATCTCTCGCCTCTCTGATTGTATCACTTCCAGCTGTCTGCCCTCCACAGCCTCCAGGCCTTATTGTTCCCCAGCCTCGCATGGTCTGGTGTTACCTTCTCCCCAACTGCTTATGTTGGCACAGCTCTAGTTGCTGCCTCACAGCGCCAGTGAGCTGGGTTCGATCCTGACCACGGGTCTCTGGCACTGTGCCACCGTGCCACCCTAAACTCCAAACTTTTAAACTTTTCTGTCAGTTCCTGCCCCGCTGGAATCATAACCACACATTTTTACTTGGTTATAAGTTGCTTTAGTTTACAAAGTAAACATGGTTACAACTTTGGTTATCGCATCTATTCGCAATCTAGTTTCAAGGAAGTCCTCTTTTTTATATGCGATTGACACTTAAAAACAAAAACAATCCAGATTTGGAATGTTTTCTTTGGAACGCCGGAGGTTATCGGGAGATCTGGCAGAAGTGTATAAAATTATGAGAGGCATAGATAGGGTAGACAGTCAGAACCTTTCCCCCAGCTTTTGGCACGCGCTATCCAGTCAGCAGAAAGACAATACGCGAATGAATGAATGAATGAATAAGTTAATTGGCCAAGTATTCACATACAAGGAATTTGCCTTGGTGCTCCGCCCGCAAGTGACAACATGACGTGCAGTGACAGTTAGGAATGAACATTAAACATTAATAATAAAAAAATATTGATTAAACATGTGCATTGAATAAAATACCAGAGCAAATTACATGATTACAATCAAGCCGTCCACAGTGTATTATACATGATACAATATCTTATGCAAGAGGGCTTTAAGGTGAGAGGGCCAAAGTTTAAAGGAAGACAGACACAAAATGCTGGAGTAACTCAGCGGGACAGGCAGCAGCATCACTGGAGAGAAGGAATGGATGGCATTTCGGGTCGAGATCCTTCTCAGACTAGTTAGTCGACGTGCACAAACAGAAGATCAAATAGAACAAGTTGTCCAACAGCTTTAGGCTGTGCACGCCACACAAAAGAAGAAGGGTTAAAGGGAAACGAGAGGTATAGACGATGATACGAATACAAGATATGCTAAACAAGTAATGGTGATAAAGGAAACAGGCAATTGTTAGTCACAGAGGGGGAGCAGAGATGTGCAGGACAAGCTTTTTTTCCTCCAGACTGCAGGCGGTGGGTGCCTGGAACGCGCTGCCAGGGGAGGGGGTGGAGGCAGATATGATAGTGGCGTTTGAGAGACTTTTGGATCGGCACATGGATAGGCAGGGAATGGAGGAACATGGATTATGTGCGGGCAGAGAAGAGTTGGTCATGGCATGATGTTGCGCAGGGACATTGTGGGCCGAATGGCCTGTTCCTGTGGTGTACTGTTCTATGTAAGAAGGATCTGTAGATGCTGGCTTAAAACGAAGATAGACACAAAAAGCTGGAGTAACTCAACGGTTCAGGCAGCATCTCTGGAGAAAAGGAATGGGTGACGTTTCGGATCTAGGCCCTTCTTCAGAATTCTCGGCCCGAAACATCACCTATTCCTTTTCTCCAGAGATGCTGCGCGACCCGCTGAGTTACTCCAGTTTTATGTGTCTATATCATCTACACCGTTCTAAAAGGTGTATTCCATGTTGAAATTTGTTTTGAAACAGCGTCCACATATCTTGGATTGTCCCAAAAATACTGATGGGCGATAGAGATTTGTGCGTGTGTGAGTTTATCAATATATACATCTCAGCGATTAATATTGCCAATCGTTTGTAGACAAAAATGCTGGAGAAACGCGGCGGGTGAGGCAGCATCTATGGTGCGAAGGAAATAGGTGACGTTTCGGGTCGAGACCCCTCTTCAGACTTGCCAATTGATTGCTTTGTTTAGTGGTTTAATAAAAAAGACTTTGCATTTATTTCATTGTAGTATCTTCTCCTGAAATGTCATAGCAAGATGAGTGGAAATTAATATTATAGACACACAGTCTGGAGTAACTCAGCGGGTCGGGCAGCATCTCTGGAGAAAAGGAATGGGAGACGTTTCACAGAGTGCTGGAGTAACTCAGCGGGTCAGGCATCATCTTTGGAGAACATGGATAGGTGACGTTTCACAGAGTGCTGGAGTAACTCAGCGGGTCAGGCAGCATCTCTGGAGAACATGGATAGGTCACGTTTCGGGTTCGAGACCCTTGCATGCTGCGTGCTGCAAGCAGTGTTTCCAGCGGAGTAGAGTTATTTTTCATACAACGTCCATTAACTGAAAGGTAGTTGGTAAAACGGGGTGTTGTAAACAAATTATTCTGATGCATCTCATGAAGCTGAATTGATTGGGGTCATTTATTTGATTGTAGCATCCTGCCCTGAAAAGTTATTGCAAGATGAATGGAGAATCATTGGGAATAAAATCAATTATGATTGAAGATAGACGCTAAATGCTGGATTAAGTTAATCAGTAATAGGAGCAGAATTAGACCATTCGGCCCATCAAGTCTACTCTGCCATTCAATCATGGCTGATCTATCTATCTATCCCACCTAACGCCATTCTCCTGCCTTCTCCCCCCCCCCCCCCCATAACCTCTGACATCTGTACTGATCAAGAATCTATCTATCTCTGCCTTAAATATCCAATGACTTGGCCTCCACAGCCTTCTGTGGCAATGAATCCCACAGATTCATCACCATCTGAGTAAAGAAATTCTACCTCATCTTCCTTTTATTTAAATTGAAGAAGGCTCTCGATCCAAAACGTTATCGATCTCCACAGATGCTGCCTGACCCGCTGAGTTACTCCAGCACGCTGTGAAAGGTCACCTATCCATGTTCCCCACAGATGCTGCCTGACCCGCTGAGTTACTCCAGCACTCTGTGAAAGGTCACCTATCCATGTTCCCCACAGATGCTGCCTGACCCGCTGAGTTACTCCAGCACTCTGTGTTTATCTTCAGTGTAAACCAGCACCTACATTTCCCTCGTACTCAATTTTGATTGATCCTGTTAGTTGAAAGATAAAAGTTAATTTCTTTTCGACGTCTGCCAAGGATTAACTTAATGTTTCTAACAGTGGTTCTGTATCGATGATGGAATCTCGTGCTTTTCATTTGACAGTATTTTGAAACACGCAGCCTCTGCAATCTGTGTTGCTGCTGTGAATGAGGCCAGAATGAAACTAGTTTCAGCCAAGCTGCCAAAGCTTTTGTTTCCTGCCTCTAAGCCCATTAATCAGTCTCTCGCTCCTGTGTGTTAATAAGATCATGATTCAGACAGTGTTTCAGTCGCTTAGTCAGTCTAACTGCCCTCCCTGTGTTAAACGCCCCATGTTAGTTTTAGGAAACTTCAAGTAACTAACTTCAAGTAATCCTCGCCTTCCCTCCCCCAGCCTTTCGCAGGGGCCGACCGTTCCCTCCGCAACTCCCTGGTTAACTCGTCCCTTCCCACCCAAACCACCCCCTCCCCAGGTACTTTCCCCTGCAACCACAGGAGATGTCTGTGGAATTCTCTGCCTCAGAGGGCGGTGGAGGCCGGTTCTCTGGATACTTTCAAGAGAGAGCTAGATAGGGCTCTTAAAGATAGCGGAGTCAGGGGATATGTGGAGAAGGCAGGACCGGGGTACTGATTGTGGATGATCAGCCATGATCACATTGAACGGCGGTATATACTGGACTCGCTGGATGTCCCTATCCAGCTATCTAGCAAGTTAAACAATTAATCCAATAAAGACCCGTAGACACGAGATGTCGTTAATCCTTTACTGTATTCAACTGTTTAACTTGCTAGATAGCTGGATAGGGACATCCAGCGAGTCCAGTATAGTGAAAAGCGGTGCTGGCTCGAAGGGCCTACTCCTGCACCTATTGTCTATTGTCAAACACCTGTCCCTTTATCTCCCCCCGCGACTCCATCCAAGGGCCCCAACAGTCTTTCCAGTTGAGGCAGAGGTTCACTTGCACCTCCTCCAACCTCATCTACAATCATTATCCGCTGTTCCAGGTGTCAACTCCTGTATCTCAGCGAGACCAAGCGCAGGCTCAGCAATCGTTTTGCTGAACTCCTCCGCTCAGTCCGCCTAGAGTTACATGATCTCCTGTTTGCCAGACACTTTAACTCCCCCTCCCATTCCCACACTGTCCTTTCTGTCCTGGGCCGCCTCCACTGTCAGAGTGAACCCCAAGGCAAATTGGAGGAACAGCACCTCATATTTCACTTGGGCAGCTTACACCCCAGCGGTATTAATATTGATTTCTCTAACTTCAAGCAACTCTTGCTTTCCCTCTCTCTCCATCCCCTCCCCCACCCTAGTTCTCCAACTAGATTCACTGCCCTGATTCATTTTACTGATGGTACACCTCCTTGTCACTATCCCCTCAGCCAACAATGAACCATTCTACATTTCCTCATCAACATCTGCTTTGATCTGTCCTATTCACACACATTTTACCCTTCCACATCTGTGGACTACCTCTCCCCTGACTCGCAGTCTGAAGAAGGGTCTCGATCCAAAATGCCACCCATTCCTTCTCCCCAGAGATGCTGCCTGTCCCACTGAGTTACTCCAGCATTTTGTCTCTATCCAGTGTAAACCAGCATCTGCAGTTCCTTCTTAGGCAATATTGTAAATGACTGGTTTGACGTATTTAGTTTTAGTTTCAGTTTAGTTTATTGTCACGTGCACTGAGGTACAGTGGAAAGCTTTTGTTGCGTGCTGTCCAGTCAGCTTTAAGAAAGTTGTCCAGGTTTTTTTTTTGAGCTCGACATTTATTGACATAACAAAATACACAAACAGACCAAACAAAAGACACACAAAGGACAATCGCAAAATGACAAAATACAGATCACCTAACTTCCATTCGCAATGCATCAGATCCTGTTAACATTCTATCATAGAAGCATCTTATTCACAGGCACCAGAGCAAGCTCATCAATTCATATCTTTAATCATTCTTGGCATTTGTAATAGTACCGGTTTCCATATAATATTAAAGGCACCAGTCCTCAACTGGAAGGTAGACAAAAATGCTGGAGAAACTCAGCGGGTGCAGCAGCATCTATGGAGCGAAGGAGTCCTCAACTGAAGTTTAGCAGTTATACTTTCCATCAAATATACATTTTTCAATCATTCCCTCCACTGTTGAACATTTGGTGGCATTTCCTTTCTCCATAGCACTGTTATCATCTTTTTAGCAATCAACAGCATCACCCCAAGCAAATATTTCTGATTTTGAATATCTGTCGCTGCTGGAGTATCTCCTAATATGAAACAAGCCGGTTCCAAAGGGAGATCCACTCCCAGAATTAATTTAATCTCTACCTGGATGTCTCTCCAGTATTGGTACAATTTGGGACAATCCCAGAAAATATGTGTGTGATCACCGATCTTCCCACATTGTCTCCAGCATAAATTTGAGGTGTTAGTGTATCTTGCCAGCACGAGAGGTGTCCTAAATACTCTCATTTTAATTTTCCAACCAAACTTCCTCCAAGAGGGGCTGCTTGTCAGCTTATGGCCCAAGAGACGTGTCCTTTCCCATATTTCATCTGTAATAATAATGTTCATTTCCAATTCCCATTTCTGTCCAGGTTTTAAGGGACTGAGATAAAGTTTAGAATTTGGGAGGGAAGTCAATCTTAAATAATTTGGGCAACTTACTGCGTCACAGTGCTCGTCTTTGATCCTGACTACCGGCGCTGTCTGTACGGAGTTTGCACGTTCTCGCCGTGGCCTGCGTGGGTTTTCTCTGATCTCTTTGGTTTCTTCCCACACTCCAAAGACGTGCAGGTTTGCAGGTTAATCGGCTTGGTATGAAGGTAAATTGTCCCCAGTGTGTGTAGGATAGTGCTAATGTGCAGGGATTGCTGGTCGGTACGGACTGGGTGGGCCGAAGGGCCTGTTTGCGTGCTGTATCTCTGGACTAAAACTAAACTAAAATGGAGAAAGAGCAAAGAGATTTCAAAACCAGCCAGCATTTCCATTTCTCCCATTCATACCATTCGTTGTTACACAAAAGGGTAGGTTCGCTTTTAGCTGTGGACTTTGGTCTGAAGTAATACAAATGCCATGTTTGTTACACTCTGTACAAACATTTACCTCAAGCACTTGCATGCAAATTCAGCCTGAGAAGATAATCGAGCTGCAAATAATCTCGATTCATCCAAACGCACTGTGAACATGTTAAATCGGGTGTCTCGACCCGAAACGTCACCCATTCCGTCTCTCCAGAGATGCTGCCTGACCCGCTGAGTTAGATAATAGACAATAGGTGCAGGAGTAGGCCATTCGGCCCTTCGAGCCAGCACCGCCATTCAATGTGATCATGGCTGATCATCCCCAATCAGTACCCCGTTCCTGCCTTCTCCCCATATCGCCTGACTCCGCAATTTTTAAGAGCCCTACCTAACTCTCTCTTGAAAGCATCCAGAGAACCTGCCTCCACCGCCCTCTGAGGCAGAGAATTCCACAGACTCACAACTCTCTGTGAGAAAAAGTGTTTCCTCGTCTCCATTCTAAATGGCTTACCCCTTATTCTTAAACTGTGGCCCATGGTTCTGGGCTCCCCCAACATCGGGAACATGTTTCCTGCCTCTAGCGTGTCCAAGCCCTTAACAATCTTATATGTTTCAATGAGATACCCTCTCATCCTTCTAAAACGCACTGTGAACATGTTAAATCGGGTGTCTCGACCCGAGACGTCACCCATTCAGTCTCTCCAGCGAGTTACTCCAGCAATTGCGCCTATCTTCGGTGTAAACCGGCATCTGCAGTTCTTTCCTACATAAATCGTGTTTAGTTTAGTTTAGAGATGCAGCGTGGAAACAGGCCCTTCACTCCACCGAGTCCGCGCCGACCAGCGATCCCCCCCATAATCTAGCACTATCCTACACACACTGGGGACAATTTACAATTATACCAAAGCCAATTAACCAACAAACCTGTACATTTTTGGAGTTTGGGAGGAAACCAGAGCGCCCGGGGAAAACCCACACAGTCACAGGCAAGAAGGGACAAACTCCGTACAGGTAGCACCCGAAGTCAGGATTGAACCCTGGTCTCCGACGCTGTAAGGCAGCAACTCCACTGCTGCGCCACCGTGCGGCCCTGTGTTGTCATAGAGCCATACAGCATGGAAACAGGCCCTTCAGCCCAACTCCTCGCCCCTCTCCCATCAGGCTAGTGGTACAGAAGTGTGGAAACGCACACCTCCAGTTTCAGGGACAGTTTCTTCCCAGCTGACATCAGGCAACTGAACCATTCTATCACAAACCAGCGAGTGATCCGGACCTTCCATCCACCTCTTTGGACCTCGGACATCAGTAAACGTTGCTGGACTTTATCTTGCACTAAACGTTATTCCCTTTATCCCGTATCTGTACAGTGTGGACAGATCGATTATAATCGTGTATAGTCTTTCCGCTGACTGGATAGCACGAAACAAAAACACTTTTCACTGTACCTCGGTACACGTGACAGTATACTGAACTCAACATATCCATGTGGCCCAACATGCTCCATCTATACTAGTTCCATTTGCCCCTGTTAGGCCCATATCCCTCTAAACCCTTCCTATCCAAGTACCTGTTAAATGTTGAAACTGCATGAGGAACTGCAGATGCTGGTTTACAAAAAAACAAGACATGGTGCTGGAGTAACTCAGCAGGTCAGGCAGCAGCTCTAGAGATCATAGACAGGTGACATCTTGGTTTGGTACTGAAGAAGGGTCCTGACCCGAAAAGTTACCTATCCATGTTCTCCAGAGATGCTGCCTGACCCGCTGAGTTACTCCAGCACTGTGTGAAACGTCACCTATCCATGTTCTCCACAGATGCTGCCTGACCCGCTGAGTTACTCCAGCACTCTGTGAAACGTCACCTATCCATGTTCTCCACAGATGCTGCCTGACCTGCTGAGTTACTCCAGCACTCTGTGAAACGTCACCTACCATGTTCTCCACAGATGCTGCCTGACCCGCTGAGTTACTCCAGCACTCTGTGAAACGTCACCTATCCATGTTCTCCACAGGTGCTGCCTGACCTGCTGAGTTACTCCAGCACTCTGTGAAACGTCACCTATCCATGTTCCCCACAGATGCTGCCTGACCCGCTGAGTTACTCCAGCACTCTGTTAAATCTTTTAAATGTTGTACGGTTTTTGACTGTAAAATTCATGACTGTGCAATTTACTTATTAAGTTTGAGAATATCGACAGATTTAATAAATAAAATATTTCAATTAAATTAAATGCTGATTAAATTCTAATCTAAATAAATTTTTATTAAACATAATCTAGTTTTAGAGATAGAATGCAGAAACAGGCCTATCGGCCCAGCGAGTCCGCATCTAACCAGTGACCAGCACACTAACACTATCCTACTCACTAGGGACAATTTACAATTTTTTACCAAAGCCAATTAACCTACAACTTAAATGTCTTTGTGGTGTGGGAGGAAACCGGAGCACCCGGAGAAAACCCACGCAGGTCACGGGGAGAACGTACTTACAGACAGCAGCCGTAGTCAGGATTGAACCCGGGTCTCTGGCGCTGTAAGGCAGCAACTCTACCGCTGCACCACCCAGCCGCCCTGTGTACCTGTTAAATGTTATATGGTTTTAACTTTAACAATCATGACTCTGTGTGCAATGTACTTATTAAGTTTGAGGATAATGAGAGATTTAATAAATATAGCATTTTAATTCAATTTAAATGTCTTCATGATTCATAGTTCCACAAGATGGTCTTGCAAAAACGTTTTGTCTCTCACAATGTTTAAGAAGGAACTGCCGATGCTGGAAAATCGAAGGTGGACAAAAATGCTGGGGAAATTCAGCGGGTGCGGCAGCATCTCTGGAGCGAAGGAAATAGGCGACGTTTCGGGTCGCCTGTTTCCTATGTACTCAAAACTTTCGGGTCGCCTATGTACTCAAAACATCGCCTATTTCCTTCGCTCCATAACGGTCTTGACCCGAAACGTCGCCTATTTCCCCCGTTCCATAGATGCTGCCGCACCCGCTGAGTTTCCCCAGCATTTCTGTCTACCTGTGTCTCCCAGAATGTCAGTGAATGATTTCTCTATGGGTGTGATTAGCTTCGAGGTGTTTTAACTTTAAGAACGGAACACAAAGTCCTGGAGGTACTGACCCACTGAATTCACTTTGTATCGTTTAATTTAGAGATACAGCGTGTAAACAGGCCCTTTGGCCCACTGAGTCCGTGCCGACCAGCGATCACCCCCTCTTTACACAAGCACTATCCTACACACTGGGGACAATTTGCAAAAAGCCAATTAACCTACAAACCTACACGTCTTTGGGGGGTGGGAGGAAAACCTACGTGGTCACAGGGAGAACGTGCAAACTCCACACAGACAGCACCCGTGGTCAGGATCAAACCCGGGTCTCTGGCGCCGTGAGGCAGCGACTGTGCCATCGCGCTGCCCCTTTGTATTCTACACAAGAGTCCAACAAACCTGAACAGGCCCTTCGGCCCACAGTGTCTGAGCCGAACACGATGACCATCTCTCACGTGATCCATGCCCCTCCATTCCCAACTTATCCAAGTGCCTACCCAAAAGCCTCTTAAACACCATGATCGTACCAGCCTCCACCACCACCACCCCTGCCCCGCACATCCCCGTTAAACTTTTCCCCTCTCACCTTAAAGCTGTGTCCTCCAGTCTTTGATTTTTCAACTCTGGGGTTAAAAGGTTCTGACTGTCTACCCTATCTGTGCCTCTCAAAATGTTTTTAAGAAGGAACTGCAGATGCTGGAAAATCGAAGGCAGACAAAAGTACTAGAGAAACTCAGCGGGTGCAGCAGCATCTATGGAGCGAAGGAAATAGGCAAAGTTTCGGGCCGAAACGTTGCCTATTTCCTTCGCTCCATAGATGCTGCTGCACCCGCTGAGTTTCTCCAGCACTTTTGTCTCCCCTCTCATAATGATACCTACTTCAATCCAGTCTCCCCTCCACATCTGACATTTCTTGTGTCACCTTCAAGAAAGAACTCGTTTGCATGAGGTGTGTGCCAAAATATAACTTGACTCATCAACAGGCTGTCATTCTGACCTTTAAATGTTTAATGCAAGGTGATGTTTGATGAGCAAGAGCATCGAGAACGTTTGTCGGCACTGGGCCTGTACTCGCTGGAGTTGAGAAGGATGATGGGGGAACGCCATTGAAACTAACCGAATAGTGAAAAGGCCTGGAGAGTGTGCAATAGACAATAGGTGCAGGAGTAGGCCATTCGGCCCTTCGAGCCAGCACCGCCATTCAATGTGATCATGGCTGATCATCCCCAATCAGTGCCCCGTTCCTGCCTTCTCCCCACATCCCTTGACTCCGCTATCTTTAAGAGACAGCGGAGTCAGGAGATATGTGTGCGTGTGGAGAGGATGTTTCCACTAGTGGGAGAGTCTAGGACCAGAGGTCACAGCCTCAGAATGAAAGGAAGTACCTTTAGAAAGGGGACGAGGAAGAATTTCTTTGGGTGGTGAATCTGTGGAATTAATTGCCACAGCCGACTGCAGAGGAGAAGTCAATGGATATTTAAGTCAGAGGTAGATAGATTCTTGATTAGTACGGGTGTCAGAGGTTATGGGGAGAAGGCAGGTGAATGGGGTTAGGAGGGGGAGATAGATCAGCCATGATTGAATGGGGGAGGAGACTCAATGGGCCGAATGGCCTAATTGGGCTCCTAGAACAAGGAATTCAATGCAGGACTTTATACAAGTGCAATCCAACTTTGCAATGAGAATGTAATTTTATTTTAAATCTGTATTATGAAATTACCCACTAGTTTCTCTATTTATGTCCATTCCACCCATAACATAAAGGTAACAGAAATTGATTATTTGTTTAGTGGATGAAACAAAGGAATTTACGTTGATATCAAATTGAGCGTGATGGTATAAAGGAAGAACAAAATACAAAGTGCTGGAGGACGTGCTGTGTTCTCCACAGATGATGCCTGACCCACTGAGTTACTCCAGCACTCTGTGAAACGTCACCTATCCACGTTCTCCAGAGATGCTGCCTGACCCGCTGAGTTACTCCAGCACTCTGTGTCTATTTGCAATGTTCAGCAGCGGAAGGACCCTGGACTGTGGTCCTCCCCACACAGAGCCTTGGCGTTGGCTGCAACAAGCTATGGGCTGCACGGCTAGGTATTGTACCCACAAAGTACTTGGTGTTCTGAGCTTGTTGCCGACTGGCCGAGGCATTTGGAGCATTGCGTGCCGTTCTGGTCGCCCCATTACAGGAAGGATGTGGAGGCTTGTAAAGGTTGCCGAGGAGGTGGATCAGAATGTTGCCTGGATTAAGGGGGATTAGCTACAGAGGGGGTTGGGCAGATTTAAATTGTTTTCTCTGGAACCCCGGAGTTGAGTTTAATTATTGTCACGTGTACTGAGGTACAGTGAAAACCTTCTTGTTTCTGTGCTATCCAGTCACCGATAGTGATAGGAGCAGAATAAGGCCATTTGTCTACTCCGCCATTCTATCATGGCTGGTCTATCTCTCCCTCTCAACCCCATTCTCCTGCCTTCTCCCCATAACCCCTGACACCCGAACTAATCATGACCAGGCTTTATGTTGAGCAAGATTGAGGTTGAGCAGGCTGGTTCTCTGGATACTTACAAGAGAGAGCTAGATAGGAGGGAGTCAAGGGGATATGGGGAGAAGGCAGGAACGGGGTACTGATTGGGGATGATCAGCCATGATCACATTGAATGGCGGTGCTGGCTGGAAGGGCCGAATGGTGTACTCCTGCACCTATTGTCTATTAAGTCCACTCCGCCATTCTATCATGGCTGATCTATCTCTTCCCTCCTAACCCCATTCACCTGCCTTCTCCCCATAACCCCAGACACCAGCACTAATCAAGAATCTATCTCTCTCTGCCTTAAATATATCCATTGACTCGTGGCCTCCACAGCCGTCTGCGGCAATGAATTCCACAGATTCACCACCCTCTGACGAAAGAAATTCCTTTCTCATCTTCCTAAAGGAACGTCCTTTAATACTGAGGCTGCGACCTCTGGTCCGAGACTCTGCCACTAGTTGAAACATACTCTATACCCTGTGTTCCCATAGTTTTGGCTCGGGGGGGGGGGGGGGGGTTTAAGTTGTGAGAATAGGGCCCAGCAGACCCATGGTCCCAGGAGAGAGGCGGATGAAAGAGTGTGATTGCTCACATCTGCCAACAATCCACATACAAGTCAGCCGGCCATCTGCTGTTGTTTGTCACTTGCCAACTTCGTTCAATTAATCAAAGCTACCTTTGCATATTCATCTCCTCTCAGAGCGGCATGGATGTTGAATTATTTACCTTGGGCCCACTTGTGGGGATGGAAATTGAATAGTAAACCAGCCTCTTGTTATAGGATGTAGAAAGCAAAGATCCTACAGCGAGCAAGATAGTCCACTCGACGAAAAACGCATAGTGCGGTCATGGGCAGATTCATGGGTAATTTTTGGCCCCATTTCCGTAACCGGCTTCCGTCTCCGCACCAAAGATCCCATAGGATACTAGTGCGGAGACGGAAGCCGGTTACGGAAACATCCTCGTAAAAATAAAAGTTATTTGGTAAAAATCTTCTCACTTTCAGAATTATAATTTATTAACACAATCTGTTCCCCCGCAACGCTGATTGTCGGGTTACTGAAATGGATGAAAAAAAGGCCCACGTTCCGTTCCATTGCGTACTACATGTCAGCCCATTGCATTTAGAAGGAGTGGTCTATCTTGCTCCGCTATAGGAGCTTTGGTAGAAAGGAGCTGCCAGAGGAGGCACTTGAAGCAGGGATGTGGCCAGTAGGATGATAGTTTAAACCAGAGATAGACACTAAATGCTAGAGTAACTCAGCGGGTCAGGCAGCATCTCTGGAGAAAAGGAATAGGTGACGTTTCGGGTCGAGACCCTTCTTCAGCTCAGTTTAGTTCATTGTCACGTGTACCGAGTGAAAAGTTTTTGTTGCATGCTATCCAGTCAGCAGAAAGTCAATACATGATTACAATCGAGTCATTTACAGTGTACAGATACAGGATAAGGGAATAACATTTAGTGCAAGGTAAAGCCAATAAAGTCTGGATCAAAGGATAGTCCAAGGGTCACCAATGAGGTAGATAGTAGTTCAGGACAATAGACAATAGGTGCAGGAGTAGGCCATTCGGCCCTTTGAGCCAGCACCGCCATTCAATGTGATTCTGGCTGATCATCCCTAAATCAGTACCCCCTTCCTGCCTTCTCCCCATATCCCCTGACTCCGCTATCTTCAAGAGCCCTATCTAGCTTTCTCTTGAAAGTATCCAGAGAACCGGCTTCCACCGCCCTCTGAGGCAGAGAATTCCACAAACTCACAACTCTCTGTGTGAAAAAGTGTTTCCTCATCGCCGTTCTAAATGGCTTACCCCTTATTCTTAAACTGTGGCCCCTGGTTCTCGACTCCCCCCAACATTGCGAACATGTTTCCTGCCTTTAGCGTGTCCAAACCCTTTCCCGTGAAAGGGCTGCCGATCCCGCTGAGTTACTGCAGCAATTTGTATCTACCTCCCCTCTAGCTTGCCCACACTGGCCAACAATGTCCCATCTACACTAGTCCCACCTGCCTGCGTTTGGCCCATATCCCTCAAAACCTGTCCTATCCATGAACCTGTCTAACTGTTTCTTAAACATTGTGATAGTCCCAGCCTCAACTACCTCCTCTGGCAGCTCGTTCCATACACGCACCACCCGTAGTGTGAAAGAGTCACCCCTCAGATTCCTATTAAATCTTTTCCTCATCACCTTAAACCCATCTCCTCTGGTCCTCGATTCCCCTACTCTGGGCAAGAGACTCGGTGCGTCTACCTGATCTATTCCTCTCATGATTTCGTACACCTCTATAAGATCACCCCTCATCCTCCTGCGCTCCAGGGAATAGAGACACAGCCTGCTCAACCTCTCCCTGTAGCTCAGGCCCTCGAGTTCTGGCAACATCCTCGTAAATCTTCTCTGCGCCCTTTCCAGCTTGACAGCAAGTTTCCTATAACACGGCGCCCATCTCTGAACACAATATTCTAAATGCGGCCTCACTAATGTCAAGATACAACTGCAACATGACCTCCCAACCTCGATATGTCTATGTGTGTTTGTAGGTCTGCTTCCGTGACGAGCTGGCAAAGAGCCGCCTGGTCTGGGCGCCGTCTTCGACCCACCGCCATTCTATTTGTGTTGATACACGAGCCAGCTTTCTCTCAGCCACTGTCATTTTCTACAGCTGTCGATGACCAGTTTAACGATCTGAAAACAAAAAGATCCAAAATATCCACGGACTTTCTCTGGGAGTAACTCGGGAGGAATTTCTTTTGTCAGGGTGGTGAATCTGTGGAATTCATTGCCACAGACGGGCTGTGGAGGCCACAAGTCAGTGGATACTTTTAAGGCAGAGATAGATAGATTCTTGATTAGTGCGGGTGTCGGAGGTTATGGGGAGAAGGCAGGAGAATGGGGTTCGGAGCGAAGGATAGATCAGCCAAGAATGAATGGCGGAGTAGACTTGGGAGACAATAGACAATAGGTGCAGGAGTAGGCCATTCGGCCCTTCGAGCCAGCACCGCCATTCAATGTGATCATGGCTGATCATCCACAATCAGTACCCCGTTCCCGCCTTCTCCCCCTGACTCTGCTATCTTTAAGAGCCCTATCTAGCTCTCTCTTGAAAGTATCCAGAGAATCTGCCCCCACCACCCTCGGAGGCAGAAAATTCCACAGACTCGCCACTCTCTGTGCTGAATGGCCTAATTCTGCTCCTGTCACTTCCGACCTCATCACTGCTGATAACGTTTCCAGGCTCGGATTTAATAAGAACAACCTCGTTGCAAGTGTTTTTAATTGTCGTATGTCCCGGAACGGAACAGTGAAATTCTTACTTGCAGCAGCACAACAGGTGTCAGTTTATCATCACGTGTACCAAGGTGCAGTGAAAAGCTTTTGTTGCGTGCTAACCAACCTAGTCAGCGGAAAGACAATACATGATTGCAATCGAGCCATCCGCAGTGTATAGATACATGACAAGGGAATGACGTTTAGTGCAAGGTAACGCCAGCAGAGTCCGATCATGGATAGTCTGAGGTAGACAAAATGCTGGGGAAACTCAGCGGGTGAGGCAGCATCTATGGAGTGAAGGAAATAGGCGACGTTTCGGGTCGAGACCTTCCTTCAGACTGATGTGGGGGTGGGGGGGGCGGGAAGAAGAAAGGGAGAGGCGGAGGCAGTGGGCTGTGGGAGAGCTGGGAAGGGGAGGGGAAGGAGGGAGAAAGCAGGGACTACCTGAAATTGGAGAAGTCAATGTTCACACCGCTGGGGTGTAAACTACCCAAGCGAAATATGAGGTGCTGCTCCTCCAATTTACGGTGGGCCTCATTCTGGCGATGGAGGCACAGGACAGACCGCCCCCCACCCCCAAATCAGACTGAAGAAGGGTCTCGACCCGAAACGTCACCTATTTCCTCCGTTCCATAGATGCTGCCTCACCCGCTGAGTTTCTCCAGCATTTTAGTCTACCTTCGATTTTCCAGCATCTTCTTAAACATAGGATAGTTTGCGGGTCACCAATGAGGTAGATAGTAGTTCAGCACTGCTCCCTGGTTGTGGTAGGATGATTCAGTTGCCTGATATGTAAATATATAAAAACACGTTATGTAAATATAGTACTCGGTAAAACCCATAACAAACAAAATAAAGTTCAGATTATATGTATGTAGAGACAATAATAACGCAAAGACAAAACAAATGCGGGCCTAAGTGTAATTTGGAGCCTATTTGGAGGTTGTAGTATTTAATAGCCTGATGGCTGTGTGGAAGAAGCTGTTCCTGAACCTGGATGTTACAGTTTTCAGGCTCCTGTCCCTTCTTCCCGATGGCAGGGGTGAGATGAGAACATGGCCAGGGTGGTGTGGGTCTCTGATGATGCTGGCTGCCTCTTTTGAGGCAGCGACTCCTGTAGATCCCTTCGACGGTGGGGAGGTCAGAGCCGGTGATGGACAGGGCAGTGTTAACCAATCTTTACAGTCATCTTCACTCCTGGTGGTTCAACTTGTCGAACCACGCCAAATTAGTTTTATACTCTGTCTCTGCAAGGCCATTAGCATAATCAAGGACAAAGTCACACTTCCTCTTCTCCCCTCTCCCACCAGTTCATAAGTGATTGGAGCCCATTCGGCCTATCTATTCTACTCTGCCGTTCAATCGTGGCTGATCGTGAACTGATTGTGGGTGATCAATGATCACAATGAATTATGGTGCTGGCTCGAAGGGCCAAATGTGTTCCTCTTGCACCTATTTTCTATGTTTATATCTATCTCCCCCTCCTAACCCCATTCTGCCCTCTCCCCATAACCCCTGAGACTCGTACTAATTAATAATGTATCAATCTCCGCCTTAAAAATATCCGTTGACTTGGCCTCCACAGCCATGTGTGTGGCAATGCAATGGGTCAGGTAGCATCTTAGAGTCTGAAGAAGGGTCCCGACCCTAATCCATGTTCTCCACAGATGCTGCCTGACCCGCTGAGTTAATGGCCTGTCCCACATGGGCGTCATTTGCGCGTCATTTACGCGACATCCTATAATTTGGTTGGCATGTGGTGACATGTGGTGAGGCGTGGTGGCGTATGCAGTGACGCGCTGTAACGCACGGCGCCCCAGGATTTTGCAGTGCTGAAAACCCTGGCCCGACACCTGCGTGACGTATCCCTTGCGCACGCTGACGTACTGACGGCATACGTGTAGCGTGTGGTTGCGCACGGTTACGCACGAACATTGCCTATACGAATTTATTATGCGTCACCGTGCGTCAATGTCTGCAACCATGGCGCGCCACCCGTACGCTGTCGGCGCTCCATTTGCGCGTCACTACCCATCCCCCCCTCCCCTCCCCTCACATCCCCCTCTCCCTCCCTCTCCCTCCCTCTCCCAATCTCCACTTTCCCCGACGACCCCCCCCCCCCCCCCCATTTGTGGACCCAGCCTGCGACCAGCGATGTCCCGCACACGCTACGGACAACTTATACAAACCTGTGCGCCTTTGGAGTGCGGGAGGAAACCCAAACCCTAGCCCTAACCTTAACCCTAATCGTAACCCTAACTCTAGGTTGATAGGCTTGGTTTAAGTATAAATTGTTTCCACACTGTATGACTGTGCCTCTGCAACTGATACAATACACATCCCCTCCTGCCTCCAAGGTAATTTCCTGCCTCACAGATCCCCTGGTTGGCTTCAGGCTGACCTTCCATATTATTTTATCATTGACTTTGCCATTATCTACATTGTATCCAACGTGTAAAATAACTTATTTTCAGTTTTGTTCAATTTAGAGATTCAGCGCGGAAACAGGCCATTTGGCTCACGAGACCACGCCGACCAGCGATCCCCGCACATTAACACTATCCTACACACACACTAGAGACAATTCACATTTATACCAAGCCAATTAACTGCACGTCTTTGGAGTGGGGGAGGAAACGGAAGATCTCGGAGAAAAACCCACAAGGTCAAACTGGGTGCAGATGGAACCCGGGCCTCTTGACTGTGAGGCAGCAACTCTACCGCTGCGCCACCTGTCTTGTTGATCCTTAGATTCTCTTTCCATTGGGCTCCACTCCTCTCATACTAATTGGGCGGTCACGGTGGCGCAGCGGTAGAGTTGCCGCATTACAACATGTGCAGCGCCGGAGACCCGGGTTCGATCCCGACTACGGGCGCTGTGTGTTCGGAGTTTGTACGTTCTCCCCGTGACCAGTGTGGGCTTTAGTCCGAGAACTTCGGTTTCCTCCCGCACTCCAAAGACCTACAGGTTTGTAGGTTAATTTGCTTGGTGTATGTGTAAATTGTCCCTCGTGTGTGTGTGTGTGGGATAGTGTTTGTGTGCGGGGATCGATGGTCGGCGCGGACTCGGTGGGCCGAAGGGCCTGTTTCCGCGCTGGATCTCCAAAAACCAAACTAAAGATTCTATGCTGAGAGTCATAGTGGCACAGCACGGAAACAAAACCAATCCCCCTTTAGTCTTTTAATTTTTAAAGATACAGCATGGAAACAGGCCCTTCGGCCCACGGAGTCCACGCCGACCAACGACCGCCCGTACACTACACACTGGGGACAATTTACAACCTAGCAGAAGCCAGTTAACCCGCAAGCCTGCACGTCTTTGAAGTGTGGGAGGAAACCGGAGCACCCGGAGAAAACCCACGCGATCACGGGGAGAATAGACAATAAACAATAGGTGCAGGAGTAGGCCATTCGGCCCTTCGATCCAGCACCGCCATTTAATTTGATCATGGCATATCTTCCCCAATCAGTACCCCGTTCCTGCCTTCTCCCCATATCCCCTGACTCCGCTGTCTTTAAGAGCCCTATCTAGCTCTCTCTTGAAAGCATCCAGAGAACCTGCCTCCACTACCCTCTGAGGCAGATAATTCCACAGACTCACAACTCTCTGTGAGAAAAAGTGTTTCCTCGTCTCTGTTCTAAATGGCTTACTCCTTATTCTGAAACGGTGGCCCCTGGTTCTGGACTCCCCCAACATCGGGAACATGTTTCCTGCCTCTAGCGTTTCCAAACCCTTAACAATCTTGTATGTTTCAATGAGATCCCCTCGCATCCTTCTAAACTCCAGAGTGTACAAGCTCTGTACAGACCGCACCCGTAGTCGGGATGGAACCTGTGTCTCTGGCGCTGTGAGGCAGCAACTCTACCGCTGCGCCACCGTGCCCCCTCATCAGGCTTGTAGAGTCAAACAGCGTGGAAATAGCCTCTTTGGCCCAACGTGCCCTCACCGACTATCTACACCAGTCCCACCTGCCCACGCGCGCTTGGCCCAAATCCCTCTAAACCTGTATCACAACTTGCTGGTTTGTCGGCCCGGTCACCTTGCGTGACATCTGAATGAAGAGGCTGCTTCCGCTCGGGGACACTGTTTATATACGCAGAGTGATTAAAGCTCAGACTGTTGAAACCTGGCAGGATATGTATGGACAGCTCCTGATCAAGAGATTTGGCCTGTCCAACTTTCTTTAGAACTTCAACCCCGCTTCGACTGAGGAAGGTTGTGTTTATTTCTTGGAGCTGATTATATTCTCCTGGACACGTGTCTCCTTACTGTTCATTGATAACAGTCTGGCCCTTCCCCAAATCCTCAGCTCATCTGCAGCATCCTCTCTGTTCTGGGGCTTTATTTTGGCATCGCCTCAACTTGTGATGAAGAGGCGAGGAACTGCAGATAGATACAGAGTGCTGGAGTAACTCAGCGGGTCAGGCAGCATCTGTGGAGAACATGGACAGGTGACGTTTCACACAGTGCTGGAGTAACTCAGCGGGTCAGGCAGCATCTGTGGAGAACATGGACAGGTGACGTTTCACAGAGTGCTGGAGTAACTCAGTGGGTCAGGCAGCATCTGTGGAGAACAAGGATAGCTGAGTTACTCCAGCATTTTGTGTCCATCTTTGGGATAAACCAGCATCGGTGATCGGTGGGCGGCCTCTGCAGTCCGTCTGTCTTTTTATTATTTTTTGTCTCGTTTGAATGTAGTTTTTATTATTATTTTTTTGTGTATGTGTGTGGGTATGTGTGTGGGGGGCGGGGGGTGTGGGGGAAACTTTAAAAATCTATCCCCTGCATGGAGAACCCGACCTTTTCTCTGTCGGGTCTCCGTTGTCATTGGGGCCTAGCACCGTGGAGCGGCTTCCAGCAGGAACGACCTGGGGCTCCAGTTGCGGAGCTGCGGACCTACTCACCATCGTAGAGCCGGCTGAGTTCGGAGCGGGAGGAGCGGTGGTGGCGCGCTGCTGTGACCCGACCCCGGGGATTCGGAGGCTCCAACCGCAGGTCTGGTAGACAGGAACACCAGGAGCCCGCGGGTCCCTGCTGGGTGACCGCTTTTCGGGGCTTCCGCAACGGCGACTTCACCCGCCCGAGTTGTGGGGTTGAAGATTACCTGGAGCGGGGCCTGACATCATCGCCCCGCGCGGCTTGGAACGGCTGCGGGACTTTGCTAGCGCCCGCCGGGGCTCCAACAACAAGACCCGGAGCGCGGCCTTGCATTGCCCCGCGCGGCATAAATGGCCGCGGGACAATTGCCATCGCCCGCCGGGGGCTTTGACTCTGACATCGGGAGGGGAATGGGGAGTGCAGAGGAGAGATAAGTCTTTGCCTTCCATCACAGCGAGGAGGAGATGCGCTGTGATGGATGTTTGTGTAAATTGTGTTGTGTCTTGGTTCTTTCTTGTGTGTATGACTGCAGAAACAACATTTTGTTTGAACCTCAATGGGGTTCAAATGACAAATAAATTGTATTGTATTGTATCTGCAGTTCATTGAATTTTAAGATTCTACAAGTTGGGAAGTCATGTTGCAGTTGTACAAGACATTGGTGAAGCTGGGAAGAAACTGTCCCTGAATTTGGAGGTGTTCGTTTTCACACTTCTGTACCTCTCGCCCGATGGGAGAGGGGAGAAGAGGTAGTGACCGAGGTGAGCCTGGTCCTTGATTATGCTGCTGGCCTTGCCGAGGCAGCGTGAAGAACCTCTACTTCCAGAAAATTTGGCTTGTCTCCGGTGATTCTTACCGACTTCTACAGATGCACTGCGGGCCGGGATGCACCACAGCACGGTTTGGGAACAGCTCTGCCCTGGACCGCAATGAAGCGCAGAGAGCTGTGGATGTAGCCCAGTCCGTCACACAGACCACACTCCCCACCATCGACTCCATCTACACTTAACGCTGCCTCGGGAAAGCAGCCGACACAATCAAAGACGTGTCCCTGTCCCACCCCGCTCATTCCTTCTTCTCCCTGCAGAAAGCACAGAAGCGTAAAAATGTGCGGCACCAAACTCAGGAACAGCTTCTTGTCCTCTCTTTATCAGTAGTGTCGCTAACTTCCTCACTCCCGAATAAGGGGCAAAATCCGGGACAAATTCCCAACGGCAATTCGTTGACCGACTCGGCCGTGGCTGGGTGAATGATGAGTTTGCCCCGGGTGCTGGACTGCACACAAAGCCCAGTCGGCGGGGCCAGCTGAGGAGTTTTGGCCCGGGGGCCGCGCGACATCGCTCACACAAAGTCCGGCGCCCCGTCCAAATCATGAACCGATGATCGGCCCATGAGAAGGAGGGGTGGTGGTGGTGGTGTCGGCGGTAAGCCAAGGTCCGAAGGTCGGACAGCTGGCCGGGCTGCTGACTGACCGACGGGGCCACGGGCGAGGCGCTGCTGCTGCTGCTGCTGCTGCTGCTGCTGCTGCTGCACTCCATGGGCTGCACTACGTCGGGACGGGTGAGGCGGGGCCGGACACGGCGCTCCGACCCGACAGTCCCCTTGACCCGCGTACTAGCGGTCAAATACGGGACAAGGGCGGTCCCGTAGCCCAATATACGGGATGTCCCGGCTAATACGGGACAGTTGGCAACACTACTTATCAGGCTTCTGCATGGTCCTTCCATAAACTAGGGTGCACTCCTGAGCTTCTAACCTCACTCAGTGTAGACCTTGGACTTTGCTGTTGCCGGGACTCGAGGCTTCGAGCTATCGGGAGATGTTGAGCGGGCTGGGACTCTATTCCTTGGAGCACAGGAGAATGAAGGGCACTCTTATAGAAGTGTATAAAATCATGAGAGGAATAGATAGGGTGGATGCACACAGTCTTATACACTGGGTCGAGGAATCTATAACCAGAAGAGATAGGTTCAAGGTGAGAGGGGAAAGATTTAATAGGAACCTGAGGGGCGTTTTTTTTTATACACAGGTGGGTGTTTGGAACGAGCTGCCAGAGGAGGCAGTTGTGGCTGGCACTATAAAAGCATTTAGATAATAGACAATAGGTGTAGGAGTAGGCCATTCGGCCCTTAGAGCCAGCACCGCCATTCAATGTGAACATGGCTGATCATCCCCAATCAGTACCCCGTTCCTGCCATCTCTAGCTCTCTCTTGAAAGCATTTAAAAGACACTTGGTCCGGTTCATTTATAGGAAAGGTTTGGAGGTATAAGGACCTAATGCAGGCAAATGGGACTAGTGGAGATGGGGCAACTTGGTCAGCATAGGCCGAATGGTCTGTTGGGCCGAATGGCCTCTGTGCTTCAATCATATCTTTCAATCATGCAAAACCCAAACTAGAATTTGTAATTAATCGGAAGCTGGAGGTTGCAGAATGATATTAGCTGATATCTGTAATCTGACGCCTTTATAGTCATACAGAATGGAAACAGGCCCTTCAGCCCAACATGCCCACACTGGCCAACATGCCCCATCTAGACTGGTTCCGCCTGCCTGCACTTGGCTCATATCCCTCTAAACCTGCTCTATCCATAATCCCAGCCTCAACTACCTCCTCCGGCAGCTCGTTCCATACACCCACCACACTTTATGTGAAAATGTTACCCCTCAGATTCCTATTAAATCTATCCCCCCCCCCCCCCCCCCCACTCACCTTGAACCTATTTTGCTGCACTGATTTGATTTGATATCAGAAGTTCAGAGATGGCGTTACAGACTTGTAACTGTTCCAACAAGGGACTCGATCTGAAACGTCACCTATTCCTTCTATACAGAGATCCTGCCTGTACTGCAGAATTACTCAGGCACTTTGTGTCCATCTTCTGTGTAAACCAGCATCTGCAGTTTAGTTCCGACACGAAACGTCACCCATTCTTTTGCTCCATAGATGCTGCCTCACTCGCTGAGTTTCTCCAGCAATTTTGCCTACCTTCGATTGTTCCAGCATCTGCAGTTCCTTCCTAGGCCCCTGTCCCATATGCGAGTTAACCCAATAGCTCTCCCGAGTTAAAAAAAAAAAATCAAACTTGTGGTAAGTTCACCATAAGTATTTTTTTTTTTACTCTTTGACATTTTTCACAATGTTGAAAAAACTTCACGATTTACCGTGTTTCCCGAGTATCTGCCGTTAGCATTAAGAGCCGCTACGAGACATCCACAAACTCCTACATAGCCGCTACTTACATTCTCCGAGTTCAAATCGGGGGGAAAACTCGGGAGAAATGCCTCGTACAGTGGGACAGGGCCTTTAAACATTTAGTGCAAGGTGGCTTCTTCTTGCATATGGCGTGAACAGCCTAAAGTTATACATCACAGTTTAAGAATGAGTAAGCCATTTAGAACGGAGACGAGGAAACGCTTTTTCTTAGAGAGTGGTGAGTCTGTGGAATTCTCTGCCTCAGAGGGCGGTGGAGGCAGGTTCTCTGGATGCTTTCAAGAGAGAGAGAGATAGGGCTCTTAAAAATAGCGGACAGGGTATATGGGGAGAAGGCAGGAACGGGGTACTGATTGGGGATGATCAGCCATGATCGCATTGAATGGCGGTGCTGGCTCGAAGGGCCGAATGGCCTACTCCTGCACCAATTGTCTATTGTCTATCAAGTGTGGACATCCAGGCCAGGGCAGCATCAGTTACTGGGTGGATGGCTTTGATGCCACCAGGGAAAAGCCTCAGTGCAAGGTAAGGCCAGTACCGATCAAAGATAGTCCGAGGGTCCGCGATGAGGTAGATGGGAGGTCAGGACCGCTCTCTAGTTGGTGGTAGGATGGTTCAGTTACCTGATAACAGCTGGGAAGAAACTGTCCCTGAATCTGTAGGTGTGCGTTTGTTTTCACACTTCTGTACCTCTTGCCCGATGGGCATTTTGCCTTCACTCTTTCTCTGTGTTTCGACTTGTTTCGTGGAAGAGAATGTCTTAATGTTGTAGTTTAATGAAAGCCTTGCGCAGTGGGGAAAGCAGAATCATTCCAAGTGGATCGTATTAAACGTTAATGCATGTACTTCAAAGCTCCCCCATTAACATTCAGGTTTATAGTTGAGAGGCTGGAAATTCTATCGTGTGGTGTTATGTTTTCATATGTGCTACTGCTTCAGAATAGTCTTCAAACCCCAAATTAATTGTTGAAATGGGATTGGTATTTTTGGGAATACAGCCAAATCTAAAGAACTTATGAAGACGCAGAGTGCTGGAGTAACTCAGCGGGTCAGGCAGCATCTGTGGAGAACATGGATAGGTGACGTTTCACAGTGCTGGAGTAACTCAGCGGGTCAGGCAGCATCTGTGGAGAACATGGATAGGTGACGTTTCACAGAGTGCTGGAGTAACTCAGTGGGTCAGGCAGCATCTGTGGAGAACATGGATAGGTGACGTTTCACAGTGCTGGAGTAACTCAGCAGGTCAGGCAGCAACTGTGGAGAACATGGAATGGTGATGTTTCAGGTCGGGTCTTGAGACTGATTATGGTGGGGGAGATAGGAAGCTGGAAGAGAGGTGGGGGTCGGAATGCAACGTGAAGAAGGGTCCCGATCCGAAACGTTACCTATCCATGTTCTCCAGAGATGCTGCCTGTCTTGCTGAGTTCCTCCGGCACTTTGTCTTTTGATCAAGATACCAGCATCTGCAGTTCCTTGTGTCACCTCTTGCCTCTTTCATCTTCACTGCTCGCTTCCCCAACACTACATCGAAAAGGAGAATATTCACCAAATCTTCCAACAGTACAACTCTCACCAACTTCTACCGATGCACTAAAGAAAGCATTTTATCGGGATGCATCACAGCTCGGTTTGGGAACAGCTCCATCCAAGACCGCAAGAAACTGCAGCGAATTGTGGACGCAGCCCAGACCATCACACAAACCAACCTCCCTTCCATTGACTCCATCTACACCTCACGCTGCCTCGGCAAGGCCAGCAGCATCATCAAGGACCGGTCTCACCCCTGGTCACTCCCTCTTCACTCCCTCTTCGCCCCTCTCCCATCAGGAAGAGGTACAGAAGTGTGAAAATGCACACCTCCAGATTCAGGGACAGTTTCTTCCCAGCTGTTGTCAGGCAATTGAATCATCCTACCACAACCAGAGAGCGGTCCTGAACTACTATCTACCTCTTTGGTGAAGCTCAGACTATCCTTGATTGGACTTTGCTGGCTTTACTTTGCACTAAACGTTATTCCCTTATCATTTATCTGTACACTGAGAATGACTCGATTGTAATCATGTATTGTCTTTCCGCTGACTGGTTAGCACGCGACAAAAGCTTTTCACTGTACCTCGGTACACGTGACAATAAACTGAACTGAATATCTTGCCCCCAGCTTCCCCATCACCGCATCTAAAGACAGAATATTCTCCAAATCTCCCAACAATCACACGTGCGGCACGGTGGCGCAGCGCTGGAGTTGCTGCCTCACAGCGACGGAGACCCGGGTTTCATCCCGACTACGGGTGCTGTCTGCACGGAGTTCGCACCCATGACCTTCCTGTGTTTTCTCCGAGATCTTCGGTTTCCTCCCACACTCACAGGGAGTTGTGAGTCTGTGGAATTCTCTGCCTCAGAGGCCGGTTCTCTGGATACTTTCAAGAGAGAGCTAGATGGGGCTCTTAAAGATAGCGGAGTCAGGGGATATGGGGAGAAGGCAGGAACGGGGTACTGATTGGGGATGATCCGCCATGATCACATTGAATGGCGGTGCTGACTCTTGGTTCTTGGGTCCTCCAAAATATTCCAACTGGAATTTAAACTGGAGGTGGTGAAGGGAGGGATTAAGCCAGAAAGGGTATAAAGAACACACACTATAGAATTTAACATAAAACCCCACACAGCAGAATCAAAGTTCCCCACTGTGTGGGAAGGCACCAAAGTCAGTCTCTTCCTCCACTGTTCCTCGTGGTCAGGGCCTCGAAGGGCCGAATGGCCTACTCCTGCACCTATTGTCTATTGTCTATTGTTTGTAGGCTAATTGGCTTGGTATAAATGTAAATTGTCCATAGTGTGTGTGTGTAGGATTGTATTAGTGTGCGGGGATCGCTGGTCGATGCGGACACGGGGGGCCAAAGGGCCTGTTTCTGCGCTGTATTGTTAAATAAACTAAACTAAAATAAACTAAACATATTCAACTTCCATCACTGACCACAGCATTGTCTGTTCTCCCCGCTGGACTAAAATAAGACCATTGCAAAATACAAATTCCTTTCCAAATATATAAATGAAATAATGCGTGCATACAAAAATAAACTAAATCCTCTTTGTGCATACACTGCATATTGTTTCCATTTGCCCATCTGGTTGGATTCCTCTTGACATGCCTGTCTGCCAATTTGGGAGTCTGTGTTTGGTTTTAGGTGTCTACTCTAGCTGTTCATGGCGGTGCCTCGCCGCTTCAGAGTCCCGGGTACCGCCCTGACTACGGGTGCTGTCTGTGCATTCTCCCCGTGACCTGCGTGGGTTTTCTCCGGGTTTCCGCCCACACTCCAAAGACGTACAGGTTTGTAGGTTAATTGGCTCGGTATAAATGTAAATTGTCCCCAGTGTGTGTGTCGGATAGTGTTAATGTGTCGGGGATCGCTGGTCGCCGCGTACCCGGTGAGCCGAAGGGCCTGTTTCCGTGCTGTATCTCTGAAGTAAACTCAAGTAAGTTCTAAGAGCAGGCTTCAGGCTATTTTCCCCACGAACACATGTACCTTGGTAGGTCCAGTGAAATCTCCTTTTAGAATGGAGACGAGGAGGAATTTCTTCAGTCAGAGTGCGGTGAATCTGTGGAATTCATTGCCACAGACGGCTGTGGAGGCCAAGTCAGTGGGTATTTTTAAATTGGAGATTGACAGATTCTTGATTAGTACGGGTGTCGGGGGGTTCCAGGGACAAGGCAGGAGAATGGGGTTAGGAGGGAGAGATACATCAGACATGATTGAGTGGCGGAGTAGACTTGATGGGATATGGTTCAGATGCGGGTTAATGGGACCAGCAGATGAGATGCATTGGATGGCATGGATAAGTCGGGCCGAAGGACCTGTTTCCATACTGAATTACTCTGAATGTACTGAATGGAGATGCAGTGTGGACACTGCACTGAGCACGCACCGACCAGCGATCACCCCGCACACTAACACTCTCCTACACACTCGGCACAATTTACAATTAACCTACAAACCGGCACGTCTTTGGGATGTGGGGCTAAACCGGAGCACCCGGAGAAAACCCACGCAGGTCACGGGGAGAACGCACAAACTCCGTGGTCAGGGTGGAACCCGGGTCTCCGGCGCTGTGAGGCAGCAACTCCACCGCTACGCCACCGTGCCCCCCTAATTGGACACTGTGATACCGTAGCGTAGATTTGACAAGATCAGTGGTGTGCTTTGTTATCCGATCTTGTGCAAATAATCAGAAGGAAATAATTGAGGCTGACACAGAAGTCATCTGACAGTCCGAGATGCGCTCAACTCCGTCACTGTGGTGCAGCGGGTGGAGCTGTTGCCTCACAGCGCCGGAGACCCGGGTTCAAACCTGACTACGGGGTGCTGTCTGTACGCTATTTCTCCCCGTGACTTGCACGGGTTTTCTCCGAGACCTTCGTGTTTCCTCCCGCACTCCAAAGGCGTGCAAGTTTGCAGGTTAATTGGCTTGGTGTGCGAATGTAAATTGTCCCTAGTGTGTGTGTAGGATAGTGTTAATGTGCGGGGATCGCTGGTCGGCGCGGACTCAGTGGGCCGAAGGGCCACAGTTTAAGAATAAGGGGCAAGCCATTTAGAACGGAGACGAGGAAACACTTTTTCTCACAGAGAGTGGTGAGTCTGTGGAATTCTCTGCCTCAGAGGGCGGTGGAGGCAGGTTCTCTGGATGCTTTCAAGAGAGAGCTAAATAGGGCTCTTAAAAATAGCGGAGTCAGGGGATATGGGGAGAAGGCAGGAACGGGGTACTGATTGTGGATGATCAGCTATGATCACATTGAATGACAGTGCTGGCTCGAAGGGCCGAATGGCCTACTCCTGCACCTATTGTCTATTGTCCGCGCTGTATCTCTAAACTAAACAGAAATAAATCGTTTCGACTGAGACAGAAGTCATCAGACGGTCCTAAACACATGTAGCTCGGTCACAGAGAACAGTTTACTTGGATTGAAAATGCATGTCTAATTTCGGGAATATCTGATTGAAGGAAATGTTACCATGGAAACGGCACATGGCCCTTTGATCACCATAAATGCCCCAAATATTTGAGGTTGCCTTCATTTTAACATCTTGCTTTTAGTATCAGTACAAAGAGCATCTCTTCTCCAATTATTATCACGGCTTATCCATCCTTGCAATCTACATTTTATAATAAAGAAAAGATTCGTTTGGTTCAGTTTAGGGGATTTTGTGATGAAACAGGCCCTTCGGCCCACCGAGTCCGTGCCGACCAGCGATCCCCGCACGCTAACACCATCCTACACCAGGGACAAAGTTTACATTTTATACGGAGCCAATTAACCTACGAACCTGCAGGTCTTTGGAGTGTGTATCTCCAAATGACAGCAATAAACTTGCATATGACAGCAATAAACTTAAAAACACAAATCTAAAAAAAACAAAGTGCTGGAGTAATAGCTAGACAGAAATCTGTGGAATCCTCTGCCTCAGAAGGCTGTGGAGGCCGATTCTCTGGATGCTTTCAAGAGAGAGTTAGATCGAGCTCTTAAAGATAGCAGAGTCAGGGGATATGGGGAGAAGGCAGGAACGGGGTACTGATTGGGGATGATCAGTCGTGATCTCATTCAATGGCGGTGCTGGCTCGATGGGCCGCTTGGCCTACTCCTGCACCTATTGTCTATTGTCTATTCTTTCAGAGTTGAAACATCGGGTCCCAACCCGAAACGTCACCTATCCATGTTCTCCAGAGATGCTGCCTGACCTGCTGTGTTACTCCCAGCACTCTGTGAAACGTCACCTATCCATGTTCTCCACAGATGCTGCCTGACCCGCTGAGTTACTCCAGCACTTTAGGTTTTTTTTTGGCTCCAGTTTGCAGCATCTGCAGTTTCTAGTGTCTCGCTCTGGGCATGCTGGCGACGGCTCGTGGTCCTACGTGGTAAACTTGGAGGAATAAGCTGATGAGGAAAGTCGTTCACAATGGGGTCACGTCATTGATGAACTGCAAGCAGTGTTCTGGCCTGTCAGTGTTGACGGCTTGTGCTGAGGGCTGCGTATTGCTGAATAAGATAAAGCTTTTCAATTCTCTTCAGCTCAAGTAAAAGGCATTTATTGTGGCAGCGCAGTCGCAGACTATCAAATGGAAAAGCACAGAGGAAGCCATTTAGCAGCGCCGAGACTGGCCCTTCGGCCCATCGAGTCCGCGCTGACCAGCGATCAGCCCCGTACACTGGCACTATAATTACTATTTACAATTTTTACCAAAGCCAATTAACCTACAAACCTGCGTGTCTTGGGAGTGTGGATGGAAACCGGAGCACCCGGAGAAAACCCACGCCGTACTGATCCCGCATGTACGAGGCGGGACGGCGAATCTCTAGCATCGGTTTATGCCCCTGTCCCACTTAGGCGATTTTTTAGGCAACTACAGGCGACTAGGCTGTCGCCTGTATGGTCGTGAGGTCGTCTCCTCAGTCGCCAAAATAATCGTTTTTCTGGTAGCCGCTGGATTTTGAAATGTTCAAAACTTGTCGGCGGACAGTCGGGCGGCAGTTGACTTGACGCCAATGAGCGTAGCTTGACTTCTCCTGACGTAGGTGATGTCGTAGGTGCTGACTTCAGTGAATTCCAGTGACGAATACCTAGGTCAACCGGCGCCTGAATTGTCTTACCTTGTCGTAGCTTGTCGCGGGTGGACGTAGGTTGTGGTAGGTCCAGATTCAGATTCAGATTCAATTTTAATTGTCATTGTCAGTGTACAGTACAGAGACAACGAAATGCATTTAGCATCTCCCTGGAAGAGCGACATAGCAAATGATTAAATAAATAATAATAAGTGATAATAAGTGTCCGGGGGGTGGGGGGGTGATTGGCAGTCACCGAGGTACGTTGTTGAGTAGAGTGACAGCCCGCCGGGAAGAAGCTGTTTCCTGGACCTGCTGGTTCGGCAACGGAGAGACCTGTAGCGCCTCCGGATGGTAGGAGGGTAAACAGTCCATGGTTGGGGTGAGAGCAGTCCTTGGCGATGCTGAGCGCCCTCCGCAGATAACGCTTGCTTTGGACAGACTCAATGGAGGGGAGCGAGGAACCGGTGATGCGTTGGGCAATTTTCACCACCCTCTGCAATGCCTTCCGGTCAGAGACAGAGCAGTTGCCATACCATACTGTGATGCAGTTGGTAAGGATGCTCTCGATGGTGCAGCGGTAGAAGTTCACCAGGATCTGAGGAGACAGATGGACCTTCTTCAGTCTCCTCAGGAAGAAGAGACGCTGGTGAGCCTTCTTGATCAGATTTGTGGTATTGTGGGTCCAAGAGAGGTCATCGGAGATGTTGCCTCCCAGGAACCTGAAGCTAGAAACACGTTCCACCTCCGTCCCGTTAATGTGGATGGGGGTGTGCGTGCCGCCCCTGGACTTCCTGAAGTCTACAATGAGCTCCTTGGTCTTCTTGAAGTTAAGGGCCAGGTTGTTGTCAGCGCACCATGCTGCTAAGTGCTGGACCTCCTCCATGTAGGCCGACTCATCGTTGTTGCTGATGAGGCCAATCACCGTTGTATCATCTGCATACTTGATGATGGTGTTAGTACCATGTACAGGTGTGCAGTCATAGGTGAAGAGGGAGTAGAGGAGGGGGCTCAGCACACAGCCCTGTGGAACGCCGGTGTTCAGGGTGAGGGTTGAAGAGGTGTGCTTGTCTAACCTAACAGACTGGGGTCTGTTGGTTAGAAAGGCCCAGTATCCAGTTGCAGAGGGAGGGGTCGATGCCCAGGTTACCGAGTTTGGTGATCAGTTTTGATGGTATAATGGTGTTGAATGCTGAGCTGTAATCGATGAACAGCATTCTTACGTAAGTGTCTCTGTTGTCGAGGTGGGAGAGGGCGGAGTGAAGTGCCGTTGAGATGGCATCCTCCGTACTCCTGTTCTTGCGGTAGGCAAACTGATAGGGATCCAGTGTGGGGGGTAGGCAGCTTTTGAGGTGTGCCAGGACCAGCCTCTCGAAGCACTTGGTGATGATGGGGGTAAGTGCAACTGGGCGGAAGTCGTTGAGGCTTGCCGCAGTGGAGTGTTTTGGCACTGGCACGATGGAGGTGGATTTAAGGCACGTGGGGACAACTGCTTGGGCAAGTGACAGGTTGAAGATGTCAGTCCAGACGTCTGTCAGCTGCGCAGCACGGCCCTGAGCACGCGCCCGGGGATGCCGTCAGGGCCAGCAGCTTTACGTGCATTAGTCCTACTCAGTGCCACGAATACGTCGTAGGGGGTGAGTGTGAGGGGTTGGTGATCGGCAGGTAGCACAGCCTTGATGGCTGTCTCTAGATTGTCCCTGTCGAAGCGGCCATAGAAGTGGTTAAGCTCCTCAAGGAAGGAGGCGTCGCTGGATGTGGGGGTGGTGTTGGAGGGTCTGTAGTCCGTGATGGCCTGGATGCCTTGCCACATGCGTCGGGGGTCGGAGTTGTTGTTGAAGTGCTCCTCAATCCTGAGCTTATGGCAGTGCTTGGCCTTCTTGATGCCCCTCTTCAGGTTAGCCCTGGCTGAACTGTAGGCTCGAGCATCGCCTGACCTGAAAGCGGTGTCCCGTGCTTTCAGCAGTAGCCTGACCTCGCTGTTCATCCATGGCTTCTGATTCGGGAATATGGTCACCTGTTTGAGGGAGGTGACACTATTGATGGTGGAGTTTATAAAGTCCAGAACAGAGGATGTGTAGGAATCAATGTCCGTGTGGGAGTCAAGGGTGGCCTGGGCTGCAAACGCCTTCCAGTCAGTGTTTCCAAAACACTGCTGAAGTGTGAAGTCCGCTTCCTCTGACCAGACTTTAACTGTCCTCACAGTTGGTTTGGTCGTAGGTGGACGTCCTAATGGATCGCTGGTTGTCGGTAGCTTGACGTCGACTAGGTGGTAGGTTCTTGTAGACATTGTTTTTCAACGGTTTTTTCGGCGACCTGCTACGACCACGACAGCCACCGGCAGTCGCCGAAAAAATCGCCTAAGTGGGACAGGCCCATTAAAAAAAAAAAAAAGTCATGCAGCACGGAAACAGGCCCTTCGGCCCAACTCATCCATGCCGACCAAGCTCGTTCCATTTAGTTTAGAGATACAGAACGGAAGCAGGCCATTCGGCCCACTGAGTCTGCAGTGACTTGCAATCCCCACAAAATTAACACTACCCTACACACACACACTAGGGACAATTTACAATTTTTACCAAAGCCAATTAACCTTCAAACTTTGGTGCATGGGAAGAAACCCACGCAGTCACATGGAGAACATGCAAACTCCGTATAAATGGCACCCATAGTCAGGATGGAACCCGGGTCTCAGGCACTGTGACGCTATGTCCTCTGGTCCTCGATTCCCCTACTCTGGGCAAGAGACTCTGTGCGTCTACCCGATCTATTCCTCTCATGATTTTGTGCACCTCTATAAGATCACCCGTCATCCTCCTATGCTACATGGAATAGAGACCCAGCCTGCTCAACCTCTCCCTGTAGCTCAGGCCCTCCAGTCCTGGCAACATCTTCGTAAATCTTCTCTGTTTCTCGAATCCCCTACTCTGGGCAAGAGACTCTGCACGTCTGACCAATCCATTGTGTAGGTAGGAACTGCAGATGCTGGTTTAAGCCGAAGATGGACACAAAATGCTGGAGTAACTCAGCTGGACAGGCAGCATCTCCGGAGAGAAGGAATGGGTGACGTTTCCATTTGTGAAGATTGGATCTCGAGCCGAAATGTCACCCATTCCTTCTCTCTGGAGATGCTGCCTGTCCCGCTGAATTACTCCAGCATTTTGTGACCACCTGATCTATTCCTCTCATGAAGGGGAAGTCTCTTTACGTGAATGAGCGAGGAGAATTTTCAACGCGTCAATTTTCTGCCATCGGCCCGCGATTTGAGAATTGGGACTACAATTCTAAGGCAGACATGACGAAGGAAATGGTCGCTTCCCCAGAGGTTTGTTCACATCCCTCCCCGGATATCCCGAATCTCTTTACAATCAGTGAAGTAGCGACAACATCCAGTCACACTCTTGTGAAATAGACAACACGGATGCCGATTAATAGATTCGTGCAGCATGGAAACAGGCCCTTCGTCAAGTCTGCTTTACAAGAGGCGGCGGACGGTGGTGCAGCGGGTAGAGCTGCTGCCTCACAGCGAGGGTCGCCAACTTTCTCAATCCCAAATAAGGGACAAGAGGTCAAAATCCGGGACAAATTCCCGACGGCAATTCGTTGACAGACTCGGCCGTGGCTGGGTGAATGATGAGTTGGCCCCGGGTGCTGGACTGTACACAAAGCCCAGCTGGCGGGGCCAGCTGAGGAGTTTTGGCCCGGGGGCCGCGCGACGTCGCTCACACAAAGTCCGGCGCCCCGTCCAACTCGTGAACCGATGATCGGCCGTGAGAAGGAGGGGTGGTGGTGGTGGTGTTGGCGGTAAGCGAAGGTCCGAAGGTCGGACAGCTGGCCGGGCTGCCGACCGACCGACGGGGCCATGGGCGAGGTGCTGCTGCTGCTGCTGCTGCACTCCATGGGCTGCACTACGTTGGGACGGGTGAGGCGGGGCCGGACGCGGCGCTCCAACACGACCGTCCTCTCGACCCGAGTAGTAGCGGTCAAATACGGGATAAGGGTGGTCCCGTACGGGACAAACCAATTTAGCCCAAAATACGGGATGTCCCGGCTAATACAGGACAGTTGGCAACACTACTCACAGCACCAGAGACCCAGGTTCAATCCTGACTACGGGTGCTGCCTGTGCAGAGTTTGCACGTTCTCCCCATGACCACGTGGGTTTCCTTCAGGTTTATCGGTTCATAACTTCTAGGAGTAGAATTAGGCCATTTGGCCCATCAATCTATTCTGCCATTCAATCATAGCTGATCTCTCTTCCCCTCTCAACCCCATTCTCCTGCCTCCTCCCCATAACCCCTGATCCCCACACCAATCAAGTAATCCGGGTGCTCCGGTTCCCTCCCACATGCCAGAGATGTGCGTCGGGTTTGTAGGTTAATTGACCCTCTGTAAATCGCCCCCAGTCTGTAGGGAGTGGATGAGAAGATGGGAAAACACAGAGCTGGTGTGCATGGGTTATCGCTGGCTGGCCTGGAGTCGGTGGGCTGAAGGGTTTGGGGCCGGGACGCACGTCTGTGAGCGGATGGCGGGCCACATCTATCGCGTGTACACACGGTTCCCGCCCCTATCCCGCCCCGGATGGCAGGCATCAAATCACGTGTTGGCAGAAGGTGGGACAAAAATGCTGGAGAAACTCAGCGGGTGAGGCAGCCTCGCGCAATCCTCGCATGTCTCACCCGCTGAGTTTCTCCAGCATATTTTGTCTACCTTCGATTTTTCCAGCATCGGCAGTTCTTTCTCAAACGTGTTCACAGAAGGTGCGCGGCCGTGCCGGCGGCTTTGCGCAGGATGCGGTACAGACAGAGCTCGGCGATCGGCCACGCTCACCGCTCGGCGGGCTGGATGATTAAGGGGGGAAAAAAATCCCACCTGCGGGCCGGATGATTTCGGGTTATGGGCCGCATTCGAAGAATCTGTTCCTGAGTTGTAGTTTGCAAAAATTAAATAAGGGTTTGGTAATGCATCATTTCAGACATGGCTGATTTAACTACCAATTATCTTGACTCTAGTCAGCAAAAGTATATTGCACACCAAAATATTTTTAGTACAGGTGCACAACCTTTTATCCGAAAGCCTTGGGACCAGACACTTCTCGGATTTCGGAATTTTTCGGATTTCCGAATGGAAGATTTTTAGCGTAGAATAGGTAGGTAGCGCGGGCGGCTTGAAAAGTCTGGAGCGGCTGCCTCCTCCCCGGAGAATCATTGTAAATCATTGCTTAAATGTTAGTCAGTTAGTTTGGAGGGATTTTATGCGGTGGGGTGGTGGGGGGGGGGTGAAGGGGGAATCTTTAATTCTTAGTCCCCTACCTGGTTGGAGAGGCGGGGAGCGATCAATGCCTTACCGGGTCGCCGTGCAGTAAGCTCCGGAGCGCTGTGGCCGCTGACTCCCAACATCGCGGAGCTGGGGCTGCGGGCGGTGCCGGTTGGAGCTCCGACCCCAGCAACTCTACCCCTGGCTGCGCGGCGCTCCAAATCCAGCGCCGCCCGCGACCTGACGCCCGCAGCCCAAGCTCCACGATGTTGGGAGTCGGCGGCGTCGCAGCGCTGGGATACCAGCGGGGAGCGGGCAATGCCTTACCGGGTCGCCGTGCGGTAAGCTCCGGAGCGCTGTGGCCGCCGACACACAACATCGCGGAGCTGGGGCTGCGGGCGTGCCAGGGGTAGAGTTGACGGGGTCGGAGCTACAACCGGCGCCGCCCGCGGCCGGACGCCCACAGCCCCAGCTGGGAGTTGGCGGCCACAGCGCTCCGGAGCTTACTGCACGGCGACCCGGTAAGGCATTGATCGCTCCCCGCCTCTCCGACCAGGTAGGGGACTAAGAAGTAAAGTTTCACCCTTCACCCCCCCTCCCTTCACATGAAAGCCCTCCAAACTAACTGACTAACATTTAAGCAATGATTTACAGATGTTTAAGTGTCTCCCCGGTCTCCGGGGAGGAGGCAGCCGCTACAGTAGTACAGACCTGGGTTGACCGTGGGTCGTTTCGGGTCAAGTTTGGCGCCAAACGCGAGCTTTGGTGTGCAGACGACATCCTGGAAAAAATGGCCGGTTTTCGGAGTTTTTCGGTTTCCGGAACCCCGGATAAAAGGTTGTGCACCTGTACAAACAGACAAATCTACATATCCACACTGCGTAATTTGTGGATTTTTTTCGTGTAGTTTCGAGATACAGTGCTGAAACAGGCCCTTCAGCCCACCGAGCCGGCGCCAGCCAGCGATCCCCGCACATTTACACCATCCTACATGCTTGCGGGAATTTGTAATTTTACCCAAGCAAATCGACCCACAAACCAGAAGGTCGACACAAAATGCTGGAGTAACTCAGCGGGTGAGGCAGCATCCCTGGAGAGAAGGAACGGGTGACGTTTCAGGTCGAGATCCTTCTTCAGACTGATGTCAGGGGAGGGGACGGGAGAGAGATAGAATGTAGTCGGAGACAGTAAGACTAGTGGGAGAACTGGGGAGTGGATGGAGAGAGAGGGAAAGCAAGGGTCATTTGAAGTTAGAGAAGTCAATGTTCATACCACTGGGGTGTAATCTGACCAAGTGAAATATGAGTTGCTGTTCCTCCAATTTGTGCTGTGTCTCACTCTGACAATGGAGGAGGCCCAGGACAGAAAGGTCAGATTGGGAATGGGACAGGGAGTTGAAGGGCTGAGCAACCGATAGATCAGGTAGGTTAAGGCGGACTGAGCGGAGGTGTTCAGCGATGAATCGCCGATGTACAGGAGTGTACCTGCACACTTTTATCATGTATCTCTACGCCTGCGAACGGCTCGATTGTAATCACGTGTTGTCTTTCCGCTGACTGGTTAGCACGCGACCAAAGCTTTCCACTGTACCTCGGTACACGTGACAATAAACTAAACTGAACTGAACCCCTTTTTCAAACATAAGGTTCGAGCATTGTGACCATCGAGCAGCCGAGTGGGTGAAGGCTTGTTTTTTTTTGCTTTGGTGTGTTAGCGCAAAAATCACTCTTTATAGAAACTATTGGCACTGTTTGAAGTTGTTGCCAACAACACAGCTCTCTGTAAAACTGCAGTCATGAGTTTCCAATTCTTGCCCACAACCAGAAATCTAATTTATTAAAGATTCCCTGCGTGAACACATCCAGCAGCTGCTCGCACTGTGTCACCAATCGCCGATGATACAGTTGAGTTCAGTTTATCGTTGCGTGTAGCGAGGGACAGTGCATAAGCATTTGTTGCGTGCTAACCAGCCAGCGGAAGGCAGAGATAGATAGATTCTTGATTAGTGCGGGTGTCGGAGGTTATGGGGAGAAGGCAGAAGAATGGGGTTCAGAGCGAGAGATAGATCAGCCAAAAATGAATGGCGGATTAGACTTGATAAACAATAGACAACAGGTGCAGGAGTAGGCCATTCGACACTTCGAGCCAGCACCGCCATTCAATGTGATCATGGCTGATCATCCCCAATCAGTACGGGATTGACACATAATACCATAAGTGAAAAGGAGCAGAATTAGGCCATTGGGCCCCATCAAGTCTACTCCGCCATTCATTCACGGCTGATCTATCTCTCCCTCCTAACCCCATTCTCCTGCCTTCTCCACATAACCCCTGACACCCGTACTAATCAAGAATCTATCTATCTCTGCCGTAAAAATACCCACTGACTTGTCCTCCACAGCCTTCTGCAGCAATGAATTCCACAGATTCACCATCCTCTGACTAAAGAAAATATTCCTCATCTCCTTCCTAAAGCAACGTTCTTTTATTCTAAGGCTGCGCCCTCCGGTCCTAGACTCTCCCACTGGTGGTAACATCCTCTCCACATCTATGCGCCAATTTTTGCTGCTTGTCTTATTTACAGAAATATCTGATTGCTGGTGAGCAGCATGGTGGAGCAGCGGTAGAGTTGCTGCCTCACTGCGCCAGAGACCCGGGTTCCATCCCGACTACGGGTACTGTCTATACGGAGTTCGCACGTTCTCCCTGTGACTGCGTGGGTTTTCTCCGGGTGCTCCGGTTTCCTCCCACACTCCAAAGACCTATTATTGGATTATCCTGTATCTGTACACTGTAAACGGCTCGATTGTAATCATGTGTTGTCTTTCCGCTGACTGGTTAGCACGTAACAAAAGCTTTTCACTGTACTCTGGTACACGTGACAATAAAGGGTCTGTCCCACTTGGTGATTTTTTCGGCGACTGCTGGCACCATTGACTGACGTATAAGGTCACCGAAAAATTCGCAGCGTGATGCGGCGTGATGACGTATTGGCGCGCTGTGTTTTTTCAAGTGTCGCAACTTTTTTTTAGTCGCCTCTGGATTTTGAAATGTTCAATAGACAATAGGTGCAGGAGTAGGTCATTTGGCCCTTCGAGCCAGCACCGTCATTCAATGTGAATGGCAGAGATAGATAGATTCTTGATTAGTACGGGTGTCAGGGGTTATGGGGAGAATAGAATAGAATACGTTTATTGTCATTGCACAAACAACTGTGCAACAAAATGCCATTGCAACTCCTTCGGTGTGTACATAAAAGACACAGGATAAAAAATTAAAAAAGTACAAAACACAACAGCCATTGACTCACAAATACACAAGATCAGTAAGGAAAATAATAAATAAATAGGTATTAAAATATTTTAAAAGAATATAGCGCATTATCTTGCACCCCGAATTATATTGTGCTTCCTCCAGTGTTCTCTGTTAGAGTTAAGTTCTTTTATCGCACATGGGTAGAAACTATTTTTTAGTCTACCGGTGCGAGCCTTCATAGACCTGTATCGAGAAGGCAGGAGAATGGGGTTAGGAGGGAGAGATAGTATGGCGTGATAGAATGGCAGAATAGACTTGATGGGCCGAATGGGCCAAAATCTTTTGGCGAAACTGATATGACGCCGGCAGTCGCTGAAAAAAAATTGCCAAGTGGGACAGGCCCTTGAACTAAACTCAACCAACGCTGAAACTGCAGCAGTATTTAAAGCAACTGAAAAACTATTCTCATTATTGAAATTACTCCAAGCTCTCGGCAAGAAAGCGTGCGCTCAGGAGTTGCGAATTCAGCAGTGAAGCCAAACTCTGTGAGTGAGCCTTTGGGAAAAGCATCAACTTGCTGACTCCAGACCTAATTCCAGAAA
Source organism: Amblyraja radiata (assembly GCF_010909765.2). Taxonomy (NCBI): domain Eukaryota; kingdom Metazoa; phylum Chordata; class Chondrichthyes; order Rajiformes; family Rajidae; genus Amblyraja; species Amblyraja radiata. The sequence continues at coordinate 122,929,334 of NC_045957.1, read as the reverse complement.
GGAATCAGCTTCTGTGGCCTTGTGTAGCAAGACATTCCTCCAGCCTCCACAAACATGCAGACCACAAGCAAACACGGCACAGCTCATCTTCTCCAACTCTTAAAGGCCTGTCCCACGATGCGAGTTTACCCAAGAGCTCTTCCGAGTTTAAAAAAAATAGTTTTTTTTTATTCTTGTAAATTTTTCACACTGTTGAAAAAACCTCACGAGTTTCATGAGCTTACCGCGTTTCCCGAGTACCTGCCGTTACAAGCCGCTACGAGACGCCCCCCAGCTCCGATGTACCCACTACGTACATTCTACGTACTTACCACGAGTTTGATTTTTTTTTTAAACTCGGGAGAGCTCATGGCTGAACTCGCATCATGGGACAGGCTCTTTATCCCTGCCTTGTTACTTCTAAACTTCTTCCCAAGCATAGACGCAAGGAAATGCAGATGCTGGAATCTTGCATACAACACTGAGTGCTGGAGTAACTCAGCGGGTCGGGCAGCATCTCTGGAGAATGTGGGAGAACGTACAAACTCCGTACAGACAGCATCCGTAGTTAGGATCGAACCCGGATCTCTGGCGCAGTGAGGCTGCAGCTCTAGCGCTGCGCCACCGTTCCGTGCTTATAGCACAAATACTTTGTGTTTTAATTGCGTTCCGCTGTTCCTCAGTACATGTGACAATGCTAAACCAACCTGAAAGTGTGTGGCACGGTGGCGCAGCGGTAGAGTTGCTGCCTCACAGCGCCAGAGACCCGGGTTCATCCCCGACCACGGGTGCTGTCTGTACGGAGTTTGTACGTTCTCTCTGTGACCCTGTGGGTTTTCTCCGGGTGCTCCGGTTTCCTCCCACACTCCAAAGACGTGCGGGTTTGTTGGTGAATTGGTTCCGTTTTTTTTTAAAAAGCTGTAAATTGTCCCTAATGTGTGTTTGATTGTGATGACTGGTCGGCGCTGACTCGATGGGCCGAAGGGCCTGTTTCCGCACTGTATCTCCAAACTAAACTAAACCTAGATGGTGGGCATGGACACGTTGGGCTGAAGGGCCTGTCGACGTGCTGTATGACTCTGTGACTCATCTGGTGCTGTTGTTGTTGCTGGAATCCTCTGTCTGTGTTTTCTGAGCACGATAATTCCACCACTTATGTTCAATCCATCAACCATGATGGGAGATTGTAAACATGACATTTGTCTCTTCAGTGTAGTCAACTTGGTAGCACTCTCACTCCACAGACTCTTGGCTGCTGATCTGAGCTCTCAGCATGACTTTGGCACGTTTAGGTTGCCTTGTCACCAGGGTACAAGATGAGGTCTCCACATGTCCAGGAGCGCGTAGAAAAATCACTCGCGTTATTTACTTGGCTTAAGATACGGCGTGGAAACAGGCCGTTCGGCCCGGTGAGTCTATTCTGACCATCGATCACCTGGGTGTTTGCACTAGTTCTACATGATTCGTAGAGTCATCCAGCACGGAAACAGGCCCTTCGGCCCACCGAGTCCGTGCCAGCCAGCGATCCCCGCACACTAACACTACCCTACCCACACCAGGGACAATTCACAAAGTTACCTAAGCCAATTAACCTACAAACCCGCACGTCTTTGGAGTGTGGGAGGAAACCGGAGCACCCGGAGAAAACCCACGCAGGTCACGGGGAGAACGTACAAACTCCGTACAGACAGCACCCGTAGTCAGGATGGAACCCGGGTGTCTGGCGCTCTGAGGCGGCAACTCTACCGCTGCGCCACCGTGCTGACCTCCTGTGCTGTTCTCTGTTCTTTGCTCTGGTGAGAAGCTGCTGGAAACAACATGTTTGAGAAAATTACCAAGCTGTTGGCAAGTATGAATAGCTGACCTAAGAACAAATCATGTTTGATGGATTTGAGTCCTTTGAAGCGGTGAATGGGTTGGATGAAGCGACGCAGCTGATGTTCGCCACACCGACCCTCAAAACCCACTCCGTCAGACTGCCACGCCAGGCTTTACACTTTAGAGATACAGCGCGGGCACAGGCCCTTCGGCACACCGGGCCCGCGCCGGCCAGCGATCACCACGCACACTCGCACTATCCTACGCGCCACGAGGGACAATTTACAAAGTTACCAAAGCCAATTAACCTACAAACCTGCATGTCTTTGGAGCGTGTGAGGAAACCAGAGCACCCAGAGAAAACCCACGCAGGTCACGGGGAGAACGTACAAACTCAGTACAGACAGCCCCCGTAGTCAGGATTGAACCCGGGTCTCTGGCGCTGTGAGGCAGCAACTCTACTGCTGTGCCCGCCTGGGCTTGTTAACGAAATTGGAGCCAAATGGGGAAAGAGGTGCCATAGACAGTGAATAACAGAGCTGTTCTTGCTTGGAGCTTGGTGCATTTATTAAAGTATCAGCTCTGTTCTGTTGAAATTCAACATTAAACTCGAGGGAATGAAACACTGTTGATATAATGTGAAATATCTTAATTACTGTCTTCCAAATCAATGCTTGTGCTGTGTGGTTGCGATCTCCACTAATCGCACCTCAACATGCCTCAGAACATCAGTATAGACACGCAGATTGGAAATTGCCCACGTACATCATGCCAGATCAACGAAGAGTTGCTTTCATTAACTGAGCCCAAGCTCCATCCTGGCGAGTCATGGGTTTATGCGTCTGTACTTGCAGGCATGTTTACCAGGGTGTTGCCAGGACTCGAGGGCCTGAGCTGCAGGGAGAGGTTGGGCAGGCTGAGACTCTTGTCATTAGTGCCCAGGAGGCTGAGGTGGTGATCTTATGAAATCAATAGGTGCAGGAGTAGGCCATTCGGCCCTTCGAGCCAGCACCAATGTGATCATGGCTGATCATCCACAATCAGTACCCCGTTCCTGCCTTCTCCCCATATCCCCTGACTGATTGGGGATGATCAGCTATGATCACATTGATTGGCGGTGCTGGCTCGAAATGCCGAATGGCCTACTCCTGCACCTATTGTCTATTGTCTCTGGGTGAAAAAGTGTTTCCTCACAGTGAATTCTCTGCCTCCACCACCCTCTGAGGCAGAGAATTCCACAGTCAACACTTTCTGTGAGAAAAAGTGTTTCCTCGTCTCCATTCTAAATGGCTTACTCCTTATTCTTAAACTGTGGCCCCTGGTTCTGGCCCCCCCCCCCCCCCCCCCCCCCAATGAGGGGAATCATGAGGGGAATCGATAGGGTGAATGTACTCAGTCTTTTACCCAGAGCAGGGGAATCAAGAAGCAGAGGACATGGGTTTAAGGTGAGAGGGGCAACATTTCAATGGAATCTGAGAGTTAACTTTTTCACACAGTATGGGCGTATGGAACGAGCTGCCGGAGGAGGTAGTTGAGGCAGAATGTTGAAACAAGGAACTTCTGATGCTGGTTTACAACAAAAAAAAGACACAGTGCTGGAGTAACTCAGCGGGTCAGGCAGTATCTCTGTAGTTGTGCCTGGAATGATAACAGCATTTAAAAGACAGGTCCATGGATGGGAAAGGTTTAGAGGGATATGGGGCAAACAAAACAAATGGGACTAGCATAGATGGGACATCCTGGTCCGAACGGATGAGTTGGGCCGAAGGGCCTGTTTCCATGCTTTATGACTGTGACTCCATTACTGTATGAGCCAATAAGAGTCATAGAGTGATACAGTGTGGAAACAGGCCCTTCGGCCCAACTTGCCCACACTATCCCAGCAACAACAGTCCCACCTGCCTGCGCATGGTCCATATCCCTCCAAACCTGCCCTGTCCATGTGCCTGTCTAACTGTTTCTTAAACAATGGGATAGTCCCAGCCTCGACTCCCTCCTCTGGCAGTTCATTCCATACACTCACCACCCTTTGTGTGGAAAAGTTACCTCTCAGATTCCTGTTAAATCTTTTCCCCTTCACCTTCAACCTGTGTGCTCTGGTCCTCGATTCCCCTACTCTGGGCAAGAGAAGGGCCGAATGGCCTACTCCTGCACCTATTGTTTTCTATGTGTAAACTGGAGGTTAGTGTGGGCCATCATTCCAATATAAAGACTCCACTGTGATGGATCCTGGTGGGACATGGTCCAGTGATACCGAAGGGTTTGGGGTGGCAAAGAGGCGCGGCGGGTAGAGCTGCTGCCTCACATCGCCTCAGACCCAGGTTCAATCCTGACCTCGGATGCTGTCTGTACGGAGTTTGCACGTTCTACCCGTGACCGTTTTGTACGGAACGAGCTGCCAGAGGAGGTAGTTGAGGCTGGGACTATCGCAGCGTTCAAGAAACATTTAGACAGGTGCATGGATAGGACGGGTTTGGAGGGATATGGGACAAACTCAGGCAGGTGAGACTAGTGTAGATGGGACATCTTGTTCGGATTGTGCAAGTGAGACCACACCTGGAGTATTGCGTACAGTTTTGGTCTCCTAATCTGAGGAAAGACATTCTTGCCATAGAGGGAGTACAGAGAAGGTCCACCAGACTGATTCCTGGGATGGCAGGACCTTCATATGAAGAAAGACTGGATAGACTCGGCTTGTACACGCTAGAATTCAGAAGATTGAGGGGGGATCTTATAGAAACGTACAAAATTCTTAAGGGGTTGGACAGGCTAGATGCAGGAAGATTGTTCCCGATGTTGGGGAAGTCCAGAACTAGGGGTCACAGTTTAAGGATAAGAGGGAAGTCTTTTAGGACCGAGATGAGAAAATCATTTTTTACACAGAGAGTGGTGAATCTGTGGAATTCTCTGCCACAGAAGGTAGTTGAGGCCAGTTCATTGGCTATATTTAAGAGGGAGTTAGATGTGGCCCTTGTGGCTAAAGGGATCAGGGGCTATGGAGAGGGCAGGGATGGGATACTGAGTTGGATGATCAGCCATGATCATATCAAATGGCGGTGCAGGCTCGAAGGGCTGAATGGCCTACTCCTGCACCTATTTTCTATGTTTCTAAGTTGGGCCGAAGGGCCTGTTTCCACACTGTATCACTCTATGACCGGGTCTATGAGGATGTTGCCAGGACTAGAGGGTCTGAGCTCTAGGGAGAGGTGGAGCAGGCCTGGACTCTCTTCCTTGGAGCGAAGGGGGATGGGGGAAGGGGGATGTTTTATTATTATTAATGTTTAGTGTTGTCTGAGTCATTCGTAACTGTCACTGTATGTCATGTTGTTACTTGTGGGCGGAGCACAAAGGCAAATTCCTTGTATGTGAATACTTGGCCGATAAACTTACTTACTTATCTTATAGAGGTGTATAAAATCATGAGAGGAATAGATCGGGTAGGTACACAGAATCTCTTGCCCAGAGTAGGGGAATCGAGGACCAGAGGACATAGATTTAAGGTGAAGGGGAAAAGATTTAATAGGAATCAGAGGGGTAACTTTTTGACACAGAGGGTGATGGGTGTATGGAACGAGCTGCCAGAGGAGGTAGTTGAGGCTGGGACTACCCCAATGTTTAAGGAGCAGTTAGACAGGTACATGGATAGGACAGGTTTAGAAGGATATGGGAGGGTGGGACTGGTGTAGATGGGACATGTTGGCCGGTGTGGGCAAGTTGGGCCTGTTTTCACGCTGTATCACTCTATGAGTCTAAATTTGATGGGCCAAATGGCCTCATTCATATGAACTTCTGAATGAGAGGAGCTGGGCCCAACTTCCTTCCCGGCAGGAAGGGCGGATGTGGCTGGTTGTGGTTCGGGCGGGAGGGAGGGAGGGTGTTGGTTGGAGCACCTGCAGCTCCAGCTCCGGAGTCACGCCACATCCTGTGTCGGGGAGATTGCTTCCTTCTCCCAGCCCCTCGCCAACCTCCCGCCCAGGCCAGACGTTCCTCTGCCTCCACCCAAACAACCCTGCCAATCTCACACAGCCCCTTCCAGTACTCAAACACCCAGCGGGTCTATTAAAGGCAGAGATAGATTCTTTATTCTTTATTATAGGTGCAGGAGGAGGCCATTCGGCCCTTTGAGCCAGCACCGCCATTCATTGTGATCATGGCTGATCGTCCCGTATCAATAACCCATGCCTGCCTTCTCCCCATATCCCTTGACTCCACTAGCCCCTAGAGATCTATCTAACTCTCTCTTAAATCATCCAGTGATTTGGCCTCCACTGCCCTCTGTGGCAGGGAATTCCATAAATTCACAACTCTCTGGGTGAAAACGTTTTTTCTCACCTCAGTCTTAAATGGCCTCCCCTTTATTCTAAGACTGTGGCCCCTGGTTCTGGACTCGCCCAACATTGGGAACATTTTTCGTAGAGTTCAAAATTCAAGAGCGTTTATTGTCATGTGTCCCAGATAGGACAATGAAATTCCTGCTTTGCTTCCTCACAACAGAATATAGTAGGCATGAATACAGAACAGATCGGTGTGACCATATACCATTGAATATACATATATTTATATGCACACATAAATAAGCAGATAAAGTGCAATGGGCTATTAATGTTCAGAGTTTTGTTTGAGTTGAGTTTAATAGCCTGATGGCTGTGGGGAAGCAGCTATTCCTGAACCTGGTTGTTGCAATCTTCAGGCTCCTGTACCTTCTACCTGAAGGCAGCGGGGAGATGAGTGTGTGGTCAGGATGGTGTGGGTTCTTGATGATGCTGCCAGCCTTTTTGAGGCAGCGACTGCGATAGATCCCCTCGATGGTAGGGAAGTCAGAGCCGATGATGGACTGGGCAGTGTTTACAATCTTTTGTAGTCTTTTCCACTCCAGGGCGCTCAAGTTGCCGAACCAAGCCACGATGCAACCGGTCAGCATGCTCTCTACTGTGCACCTGTAGAAGTTCAAGAGAGTCTTCCTTGACAAACCAACTCTCCGTAATCTTCTCAGGAAGTAGAGGCGCTGATGTGCTTTATTTATAATTGCATCAGTGTACTCGGACCAGGAGAGATCTTCAGAGATGTGCACGCCCAGGAATTGATTAGTACGGGCGTCAGGGGTTATGGGGAGAAGGCAGGAGAATGGGGTTAGGAGGGTGAGATGCATCAGCCATGATTGAGTGGCGGAGTGGACTTGATGGGCCGATTGGCCTAATTCTAGTCCTGTTCCTTCATCATCATCATCGGCGGTCACTCGGAACTAGTATGACTGTCCTCTCATGGAGGACGCCTGTGCGTGACTTTGTTTAACGTGGGGAGACTGGTGCACAGATAGCCACCACACGGTCCTTGACAGATCTGGGTCAGGATCTAGTGGCATGGAGTCCAAGACGACCGGAGACCCTTTTCTGCTGCAGCCTTCATCCGCCTTCTCAGCCGTTGTGACGCTCCACTAAGGTCGAGAGTCAAGAGTGTTTTATTGTCATTTGTCCCGTACGGGACAATGATATTCTTACTTGCTGCAGCACAACACAATATGTGAATATGTAAACATTGTATATAACGGGAAAAAAAGAAAAAGTTCAATAAATAACAAATATAGTGCAAATAACAAATAATAATATAGTCTTTTGCAGTTCAGAGCTCAGAGCTTATTGTGTTTACTAACCTGATGGCTGTGGGGAAGAAGCTGTTCCTGAACCTGGACGTTGCAGTCTTTAGGCTCCTGTACCTTCTTCCTGATGGCAGTGGTGAGATAAGTGTGTGGCCAGGATGGTGTGGGTCCTTGATGATGTTGGCTGCCTTATTGAGGCAGCGACTACGATAGATCCCTTCGACGGTGGGGAGGTCAGAGCCGGTGATGGACTGGGCAGTGGCCACAACTTTTTGTAGTCTTTACCGCTCCTGGGCGTTCAAGTTGGCCACGATGCAACCAGTCAGAATGCTCTCTACCGTGCACCTGTAGAAGTTTAGGAGAACCCTCTACGACTTGCGGAATCTCCGTAATCTTCTCGGGAAGTAGAGACGTTGATGTGCCTTCTTTACAGTTGCATCAGTGTGCTGGGTCCAGGAAAGATCTTCTGATATATGCATCATCCTCCACCTGTTCCACCGTTGAGGTCTTGGTTGGATTGGCTCTTTGTCAGGGACCTCCCCCTCGACCTCACCGCCATAGGTGGCCCTACCAGGAGCACAGCTCCAGATGGCATTGCTCTCAGGATCTCAGGACCACACAAGCTTCTCCACCCCTGTCTCAGTATTTGATGGGGCTGCTCCTCGCTTTCTGGCTGCACCCCAGTCCCACCATCCTCACCTTCAAGCACCCTGCGGACAGGAGAGAGCGGAGAGCAGAGGATGCCCTGGTTCATAAGTGATCAGAGCAGAATTTGCTCATTCGGCTCATCAAGTCTACTCCGCCATCCAATCACGACCTCTCAACCCCATTCTCCTGCCTTCTCCCCATAACCCCTGACACCCGTACTAATCTCTGCCTTAAAAATATCTATTGACTTAGATAGACACTGGAGTAACTCAGTGGGTCAGGCAGCATCTCTGGAGAACATGGATAGGTGACATAGAAACATAGAAAATAGGTGCAGGAGTAGGCCATTCGGCCCTTCGAGCCTGCACCGCCATTCAATATGATCATGGCTGATCATCCAACTCAGTATCCTGTACCTACCTTCTCTCCATACCCCCTGATCCCTCTAGCCACAAGAGCCACATCTAACTCCCTCTTAAATATAGCCAATGAACTGGCTTTCACAAAGTGCTGGAGTAACTCAGCGGGTCAGGCAGCATCTCTGGAAGACATGGATAGGTGACGTTTCACAGAGTGCTGGAGTAACTCAGCGGGTTAGGCAGCATCAGTGGAGAACATGGATATGTGACGTTTCACAGAGTGCTGGCGTAACTCAGCGGGTCAGGCAGCATCTGTGGAGAACATGGATAGGTGACGTTTCAAGGAGTGCTGGAGTAACTCAGCGGGTCAGGCAGCATCTGTGGAGAACATGGATAGGTGACGTTTCAAGGAGTGCTGGAGTAACTCAGCGGGTCAGGCAGCATCTGTGGAGAACATGGATAGGTGACGTTTCAAGGAGTGTTGGAGTAAGCTGCCTGATCCGCTGAGTTACTCCAGTACTGTGTGTTTTACACTTGATGTAGTGCCATTTTGCATAAACCGGTTTTTCAGTCCTGTCCCAATCAAATATCACCACAAAGAACGTGCATTTGCTTACTGTAATTCTAAGCTGTTTGTATATATTAGAGTAAGTAATTTGATCAGTGAATTAGAGTCAAGAGTGTGGAGGCACGGTGGTGCAGCGGTATGGTTGCTGCGCTTACAGACCCGGGTTCGATCCTGACTCCGGGTGCTTGTCTGTACGGAGTATGTGCGTTCTCCCTGTGCCCGTGTGGGCTTTCTCCGAAACCTTCGGTTTCCTCCCACGCTGCAAAGACCAAGTTTAAGTTCACATTTATTGTCCATGATCAGAGGGCATAGGTTTAAGGTGAAGGGGAAAAGATTTAATAGGAATCTGAGAGGTAACTTTTTTCACACAGAGGGTGGTGGGTGTATGGAACGAGCTGCCGGAGGCGATAGTTGAGGCTGGAACTATCCCAACATTTAAACAGTTAGACAGGTACATAGATAGGACAAGTTTAGAGGAATAATAGATAATAGATGATAGGTGCAGGAGTAGGCCATTCAGCCCTTTGGGCCAGCACCGCCATTTAATGTGATCATGGCTGATCATCCCCAATCAGTACCCCGTTCCTGCCTTCTCCCCATATCCCCTGACTCCACTATTTGTAAGAGCCTATCTAGCTCTCTCTTGAAAGCATCCAGAGAACCTGCCTCCACCGCCCTCCGTGGCCGAGAATTCCACAGACTCACAGCTCTCTGGGTGAAAAAGTGTTTCCTCGTCTCCGTTCTCAATGGCTTACTCCTTATTCTTAAACTGTGGCCCCTGGTTCTGGACTCCCCCAACATCGGAAACATGTTTCCCTGCCTCCAGCGTGTCCAAACCCTTAACAATCTTAAATGTTTCAATAAGATCCCCTCGCATCCTTCTAAACTCCAGAGTATATGGACCAAACGCAGGCAGGTGGGACTCGAGTAGCTGGGACATTGTTAGTCGGTGTGGGCGAGTTGGGCCGAAGGGCTTGTTTCCACACTGGATCACTCTGTGACTCTCTGAGCGTAAATTATGCGGTTGTGGACTTTCAAAGGAAAATTTATCGGGCACCAGCCTGGTATGTCTGTTAATATTTTGGCTTCATGAAATGGAATTATAAAATATTTATCTTATTGTGTGGAGGCAACACCACAAGCTGTATCTTGCACCTGCTTCCTCCATCTGACGGGCACCGGGAAAATGGAATGAGCTCTGAATTCTCCCCAGTGACCTCGTGTCTATTCCCTGCCCCCCCCTCCCCTCCCCGACTCCAGCACGCACTCCTCACCAACAACCCCACCCCAGTCACTCTGCTCCTTTCCCCTCCTTTGTAAACTCACGGTGGCGCGGCGTGAGAGTCGCTGCCTCACAACGCCACTTCCTGGCCACGGGTGCTGCCTGTACGCAGTCTGCACGTTCTCCCCGTGACCTGCGTGGGTTTTCTCCGGGTGCTCCGCTTTCCTCCCACACTCCAAAGACATAGAAACATAGAAACATAGACAGTAGGTGCAGGAGTAGGCCCTTCGAGCCTGCACAGCCATTCAATGTGATCATGGCTGATCATCCAACCCAGTATCCTGTACCTGCCTTTTCTCCATACCCCCTGATCCCTTTAGCCACAAGGGCCACATCTAACTCCCTCTTAAATATAGCCAATGAACTGGCCTCAACTACCTTCTGTGGCAGAGAATTCCACAGATTCACCACTCTCTGTGTGAATTTTTTTTTTCTCATCGCGGGTGTGTGGGTTAATTGGCTTCGGTAAAAGGTTTTCCCCTGGTGTGTTGGCTAGTGTTACAATAAAGCGCTCCTTTGTAGTTTAGTCCAGAGATACAGCGCGGAAACAGGCTCTTCGGCCCACCCAGCCTGCACCAACCAGCGATCCCCGCACATTAACACCATCCAACACATACCGGGGACAATTTACATTTACACCAAGCCAATTAGCCTACAAACCTGTACGTCTTTGGAGCGTGGGAGGAAACCGAAGATCTTGGATGAAATCCTTTGGAGTGGGGTTGAGACAAGGAACATTGTCGGTGGGCGGTGCGGACTGGGTGGGCCGAAGGGCCTGTGCCTCTAAACTAAACTAAAGCCACACCACATAACACCAACACCATAGTCTACAAAGCCCTCGAATTTGACGGCCTTCCACAAAACAACCAAATTAGTGACTACACAAAAATGCTGGAGAAACTCAGCGGGTGCAGCAGCATCTATGGAGCGAAGGAAATAGGCGACGTTTCGGCCCGAAACGTCGCCTATTTCCTTCGCTCCATAGATGCTGCTGCACCCGCTGAGTTTCACCAGCATTTTTGTGTACATTCGATCTTCCAGCATCTGCAGTTCCTTCTTGAACAAATTAGTGACTAAATGGACAGTCGAGAATCAAAAAGTCCCATTGTTTCATTCTTAATAAAAATGATTCAGCATAAGTTTTGTCGTCATTTCCAGTTATTGAAATTGGGTTAGTCACAGAGAGCAGACCTGACAGCAATTAAATATCGAGCCACAGGAAACTGTAGTTAGAGTGCTCAGCGACACGGTGTCGGGACAACAGGCTCAACAAGACGGCATTGGGTCGGCACGGTGGCGCAGCGGTAGAGTTGCTGCCTCACAGCGCCAGAGACCCGGGTTCCATCCTGACTACGGGTGCCGTCTGGCTTGTACGTTCTCCCCGTGACCGCCTGGGTTTTCTCCGGGTCCTAACAAGAGGAGTCAAGTATATGAGCAAAGAGGTCCTTCTGCAGTTGTACAGGGCCCTAGTGAGACCACACCTGGAGTATTGTGTGCAGTTTTGGTCTCCTAATTTGAGGAAGGACATTCTTGCTATTGAGGGAGTGCAGCGTAGGTTTACAAGGTTAATTCCCGGGATGGCGGGACTGTCATATGAATGCAGCGGCTGGGCTTGTACACTCTGGAGTTTAGAAGGATGAGAGGGTATCTATTGAAAACATATAAGATTATTAAGGGACACGCTGGAGGCAGGAAACGTGTTTTCGATGTTGGGGGAGTCCAGGACCAGGGGCCACAGTTTAAGAATAAGGGGTAAGCCATTTAGAACGGAGACGAGGAAACACTTTTTCTCACAGTGAGTTGTGAGTCCTGTGGAATTCTCTGCCTCAGAGGGCAGCGGAGGCCAGATCTCTGGATACTTTCAAGAGAGAGCTAGACAGGGCTCTTAAGATAGCGGAGTCAGGGGATATGGGGACAATTCCACAGACTCACCACTTTCTGTGAGAAAAAAGTGGTTCCTCGTCTCCGTTCTAAAAAACTGTTTAAGGAACAGTTGACGGGTACATGGATCAGTACATGGTACATAGCTCAGCCACTTCAACGGACAGGTTGGAGGGTTATGGACCAATTGCAGGCAAGTGGGACTAGGGTAAGGGGGGGCATGTTGGCCGGAGTGGGCGAGTTGGGCCAAAGGGCCTGTTTCTACACTGTATCACTCTACGACTCTCTGTGACTCTCTGCCATTTTGTGGTTTAAATTATAACCAGACTAATGAATGATTTGGACTGTAAAAACTTCAATCATTGCCCCATAGCAGTGATTAATATTCTGCCTCATCTAGATTACCCATTACTGATTATGAAACAAACATTCTATGGTTTGGGAGTTACACCACTAATCTACCAACCTCGAAGGTTCAAAGGTATTTTATTGTCACATGCACCAATTAAGGTCCAGTGACGCTTCAATATTATTGGGAAAGGCAGAGGAACAGGCCCTTCGGCCCACAATATCTGTGCTGAACATGATGCCAAGACCTACTCTTTATCTGCCCACTCGTGATCCATATCCCTCCATTCCTTGCACCTAGCCTATCCAAAGGTCTCTTAAACGCCACAATAGGGTCTGCTTCCACCACCACCACCTCTGGCAGCGCGTTCTAGGTCCCCACCACCCTCTGTGTAAGAACAAGCTTGTCCCCCGCACATCTCATTTCAACTTTGCCCCTCTCAACCTTAAAGCCGTGCCCCCCTGGCCCTTGATTATTCCATCCCGGCAAATCGGTTCCGACTGTCTATCCTAAAAAATACTGTCATGACTTTGCTCGTGAACGCAAGTCATCGCTTACTGATGTCTGTGAATCATTCAGATGTGCGTTCTTGAAGTAGTTTCTCTTGCAGATCGAAGGTAGACACAAAATGCTGGGGTAACTCAGCGGGACAGGCAGCGTCTCTGGATAGAAGGAATGGGCGACGTTTCGGGGTCGGGACCTTTCTTCAGAACGATCATGACCCGAAACATCACCCGTTCCTTCTCCCCAGAGGTGCTGCCTGTCCCGCTGAGTTACCTCAGCATTTTGAGTCTATCTTCGGTGTAAACCAGCATCTGCAGTTCCTTCCTGCTCAAGTGAGAGAGTGTGAAGAGTGTTTTATTGTCGCATGTCCTAGATAGAACAATGCTATTCTTACTTGCAGCAGCGCAGCACAATATGTAAACATAGTGCACTGTGAACAATATAACAAACGAGAACAAAAATCTTATGTATATGTGTGTGTATATATATATACACACTCACACACACACATGCACACACACATACATATATGTACACTTTAAAAACACAAACAATAATCAATAGATATGGAGGCATAGTTTCTGGGACAGTTTAGTTGAGAGATACAGCAAGGAAACAGGCCCTTCGGCCCACCGAGCCCATGCCGACCATCGATCACCCGTTCACACTAATTCTATGTTATCCCACATTCTCGTCCACTCCCTACACAATAGACAATAGGGTCAGGAGTAGGCCATTCATCCCTTCGAGCCAGCACCGCCATTCAATGTGATCATAGCTGATCATCCCCAATCAGTACCCAGTTCCTGCCTTCTCCCCATATCCCCTGACTCCACTATCTTTAAGAGCCCTATCTAGCTCTCTCTTGAAAGCATCCGGAGAACCGGCCTCCACCGCCCTCTGAGGCAGAGAATTCCACAGACTCACAACTCTCTGTGTGAAAAAGTGTTTCCTCATCTCCGTTCTAAATGGTTTACCCCTTATTCTTAAACTGTGGCCCCTGGTTCTGGACTCCCCCAACATCGGGAACCTGTTTCCTGCGTCTCGAGTGTCCAAAGCCTTAATAATCTTATATGTTTGGCACATTGGCCTTCATCGGTCAGAGTAGTGAGTGTAGAAGTTGGGAGGTCATGTTACAATTGTACAAAGACATGGGGGAGGCCATATTTATGGTATTGTGTTCAATTCTGGGCACCGTGTTATAGGCAAGATGTTGTCAAGCTGGAAAGGGTTCAGAGAAGATTTACGAGGATGCTACCAGGAGTTGAGGATGTGAGCTACAGGGAGAGGTTGAGTAGGCTGGGACTCTATTCCATGGAGCGCAGGAGGATGAGGGGTGATCTTATAGAGGTGTACAAAATCATGAGAGGAATAGATCGGGTAGACGCACAGAGTCTTTAATGGCCACGGGACATGCCAACGCCCGCCGGGGGCTCCAACTTTGTGACATTTAGACCTGGAGCGGGGCCGAACATCGCCTGGCACGGCCTTAATGCCCGTGGGAGGTACCATCGTCCGCCTGGGGCTTCAACATCGGGAGAAAAATGGTGTACAGGGGAGAGAAAAGACTTTGCCGTCCATCACAGTGAGGAGGAGATTCACTGTGATGGATGTTTTGTGTGAATTGAATTGTTTGTGTGTCTTGTATGAATTGTTTTGTTTGTATGGCTGTGGAAACAGAGTTTCGTTTGAGCCTCACTGAGGTTCAAATGACAGTGAATAAATATTGAATTGTGTTTTGTCTCTCGTCCACAGTAGGGGAATCGAAGACATTGGTTTAAGATGAATGGGATAAGATTTAATAGGAATCTGAGGGGTAACTTTTTCACACAAAGGGTGGTGGGTGTATGGAACGAGCTGCCGGAGGAGGTAATTGAGGCAGGGACTAACACAACATTTAAGAAACAGTTAGACAGGTACATGGATAGGACAGGTTTGGAGGGATATGGACCAAACGCGGGCTGGTGGGACTATGGTGTAGCTCGGACGTGTTGGGCCGAAGGGCCTGTATCCACGCTGTATCACTCTGACTCAGACAGGATGGAGCCCGGGTGTCTGGCGCTGTAAGGCAGCAGCTCTACCGCTGGGCCACCGTGCCGCTTAATAAACTAACCATAGAAATGTGAGCTGTGGGCGTACGGAAGGAGGGGCGGTGATCTTTGTTGACGCTGTGGTTTTCTCTTGTTGCAGGGGACGGCCGTGTGGTTGAGGGAGAATGGCCAGCATCTTCCCTGCTTCGTTTCCGCGTGTGTGGGAGGAGTGATCAACTTCACCACCGCCCAAGGCCAGGTAAGGCTCAGCGCCGCGCCGACTACTCCTGTGTTCAACGTTGCCCGATGATGCATGTTATTGTCATTGGAGCAGAATTAGGCCATTCGGCCCATCGAGTCCACCCCGCCATTCAATCACGGCTGATCTGGAAACATGGAAAAACAGGCGTGGGAGTAGGCCATTCGGCCCTTTGAGCCAGCACCGCCATTCAATATGATTATGGCAGATCATCCACAATCAGTACCCCGTTCCTGCCTTCTCCCCATATCCCTTAATTCCTTTAGCCCTAAGAGTTAAATCTAACTCTCTCTTGAAAACATCCAGTGAATCGGCCTCCACTGTCTTCTGTGGCATAGAATTCCACAGATTCACAACTCTCTGGGTGAAAATGTTTTTCCTCATCTCAGTCCTAAATGGCCTACGCCTTATTCTTAAACTGGGACCCCTGGTTCTGGACTCCCCCAACCTCGGGAACATTTTTCCTGCATCTAGCCTGTCCAATCCTTTAAGAATTTTATATGTTTCTATAAGATCTCCTCTCATCCTTCTAAATTCCAGTGAATACAAGCCCAGTTGATCCATTCTTTCACCAGATGTCAGTCCCACCATTCCGGGAATTAACCAGGTGAACCTACGCTGCACTCTGTCAATAACAAGAATGTCCTTCCTCAAATTAGGAGACCAAAACTGCACACAATACACCAGGTGTGGTCTCACCAGGGCCCTGTCCAACTGCAGTAGGACCTCCTTGCTCCTAAACTCAAATTATCTCGCAATGAAGGCCAACATGCCATTCGCTTTCTTCACTGCCTGCTGTACCTGCATGCTTACTTTCAGTGACTGATGTACAAGGCCACCCAGGTCTCATTGCACCTCACCTTCTCCTGATCAGACACCATTCAGATAAATAATCTGCCTTCTTGTTCTTGCCACCAAAGTGGATAACCTCACATTTATCCACATTATACTGCATCTGCCATGCATCTGCCCACTCACCCAACCTGTCCAAGTCACCCTGCAGCCTCCTAGCATCCCCCTCGCAGCTCACACTGCCACCCTCGGTAACTCTTACCAGCTTCCACCGATCGGAACGAATCTTGGTGCAATCTCAGCACAGGAGAACGGTGACTAGGTTGGAGAAAAATCGTAGCACTATCGCGCAAATAGAATGACCGCCAAACCGGAAGATAACAAGATCAGAGTTTTAGTTATGAGTAGAAGATAGAAGATTGTAAATAGCTGAGGTCCCAGCACCGAGCCTTGCGGCACCCCACTATTCACTGCCTGCCATTCTGAAAAGGACCCGTTAATTCCTCTCTTTGCTTCCTGTCTGCCAACCAGTTCTCTATCCATGTCAGCACTCTAACCCCAATACCATGTGCTCTAATTTTGCACACGAATCTCCTGTGTGGGACCTTGTCAAAGGCTTTTTGAAAGTCCAGATACACCACATCCACTGGCTCTCCCTTATCCATTCTACATGTTCCATCTATCTCTCCCTCCAAACCCCATTCCCCTGCCTTCTCCCCATAACCCCGTCACCCGTACTAATCAAGAATCTGTCAATCTCTGGTATGCATCCAATTGTCCATCCACCATTTACTCATAGTTAGATTTGGAGATACAATTGCCCCTCAGGTTCCTATTAAATCTTTCCCCCCTCACCTTAAACCTATGTCCTCTGGTCCTCGATTCCCCTACTCTGGGCAAGAGACTCTGTGCATCTACCCGATCTATTCCCCTCATGATTTTATCCACCTCTATAAGATCAGCCCTCATCCTCCTGCGCTCCAGGGAATAAAGTCCGAGCCTGATCCAATCTCTCCCTATAGCTCAGGCCCTCATGTCCTGGCAACATCCTCGCAAATCTCCTCTGCCTGAAACCGCGTGTTCGATCCCGACCTTGGCTGCTGTCTGTGTGGAGTTTTCACGTTCTCCCCCTTTGATCTCAGTGTGTAGGGAGTGGATGAGAAAGTTGGATAACATAGAACTAGTGCGAACAACTGATCGATCGATCGATGGCCAGCATAGAATGTGGAACAGTGAAAGGCCTGGATAGAGTGGATGTGGAGAGGATGTTTCCACTAGTGGGAGAGTCTAGGACCAGAGGTCACAGCCTCAGAATTAAAGCATGTTCCTTTTGGAAGGAGATGAGGAGGAATTTCTTCATTCTGAGACTGGTGAATCTGTGGAATTCTTTGCCACAGACGACAGTGGAGGCCAAGTCAGTGGATGCTTTTAAGGCGGAGATTGACAGATTCTTGATTATCACGTGTGTCAGGGGTTACGGGGAGGAGGCAGGAGACTGGGGTTGGGAGGGAAGAGATAGATCAGCCATGATTGAATGTCAATAGACAATAGGTGCAGGAGTAGGCCATTCGGCCCTTCGAGCCAGCACCGCCATTCAATGTGATCATGGCTGATCATCCCCAATCAGTACCCCGTTCCTTCCTTCTCCCCATATCCCCGTTATTTTTAAGAGCCCTATCTAGCTCTCTCTTGAAAGCATCCAGAGAACCTGCCTCCACCGCCCTCTGAGGCAGAGAATTCCACAGACTCACCACTCTCTGTGAGAAAAAGTGTTTCCTCGTCTCCGTTCTAAATGGCTTACTCCTTATTCTTAAACTGTGGCCCCTGGTTCTGGACTCCCCCAACATCGGGAACATGTTTCCTGCCTCTAGCGTGTCCAAGCCCTTAACAATCTTATATTTCAATGAGATACCCTCTCACCCTTCTAAACTCCAGAGTATACAAGCCCAGCCGCTCCATTCTCTCAGCATATGACAGTCCCGCCATCCCGGGAATTAACCTTGTCGGAGTAGACTTGATGGGCCGAATGGCCAAATTCTGCTCCTGTCACCTATGAACGTATGGACTGGGTGGGCCGAAGGACCTGTTTCCTTGCTCTGTCTCTGAACCAAACTACAGGAAAGATTCACAGACACACATGAAGGAACTCGACAACGATGATGACTTGAATCATGCAAATTGTGTACTCGTAAAGACTTGCAGCCATTTACAGTCACAGTTGCCCGGCAACACCACTCTGTATTCTGATTGGGTATTTTAAATGTAAACAGGGCCAGTCAACACTTGGGTATGTGGACGGCTGCCTCGCGCTAAATGATAATAAGCTTTTTAAAAAAAAATGAGTCATTCCCGATATCATTAACTGATTTTCTCACTTGCTGAATTGGAGGATCATAGAACACAGAACAGTGAACAAGATAGACACAGAGTGCTGGAGTAACTCAGCGGCTCAGGCAGCATCTGTGGAGAACATGGATAGGTGACATTTTGGGTCGAGACACGGCTTGAGACTGAGAGTCAGGGGAGAGGGTAACGAGAGATATAGACAGTGATATAAAGAGATATAGAACAAATGAATGAAAGATATGCAAAGAAGTAATGATGGACTACTGCTGCACCACCTCCTAAACTGAACTGAACTACAGCACACAGTTGATTTGTACACTCTGGAGTTTAGAAGGATGAGAGGGCATCCCATTGAAACATATAAGATTGTTAAGGGCTTGGACACGCTAGAGGCAGGAAACATGTCACCGATGTTGGGGGAGTCCAGAACCAGGGGCCACAGTTTAAGAATAAGGAGTAAGCCATTTAGAACGGAGACGAGGAAACACTTTTTCTCACAGAGAGTTGTGAGTCTGTGGAATCCTCTGCCTCAGAGGGCGGTGGAGGCAGGTTCTCTGGATGCTTTCAAGAGAGAGCTAGATAGGGCTCTTAAAAATAGTGGAGTCAGGGGATATGGGGAGATGGCAGGAACGGGGTACTGATTGTGGATGATCAACCATGATCACATTGAATGGCTCGAAGGGCCGAATGGCCTACTCGTGCACCTATTGTCTAATAAAGTATAGTGTAAGGGAAATCCGGTGAAGTCTGATTAAAGATAGTTCAAGGGTCACCAATGAGGTAGATAGTTGTTCCGGACTGCTCTCTGGTTGTGGTAGGATTATTCAGTTGCCTGATAACAGTTGAGCTGCTGAACTGAAACCGTGAGGCAGCTTTGGACAGACATAAAATGCTGGAGTAACTCAGCGGGTGAGGCAGCATCTCTGGAGAGACGGAATGGGTGACGTTTTGGGTCGAGACCCTTCTTCAGACTGAGAGTCAAGGGCCTGTCCCACTTGGGCTTCATTTGCGCGTCATTTACGTGACATCGTTTACGCGTCACGACGCACGACGCGCGCACGTGAAGTGAGCATGGCGCACATTCCGCGCGCACGGCGTGTGGTGACGTAGCCAGTTGCGCGCGGTGCCCCAGGATTTTGGGATTCACTAAATCTTCGCCCGCCACCTGCGTGACGCGCAAATGTCGCCCGAGTGGGACAGGCCCTTCAGGGGAGAGGGAGGCACCGAGATAAGGAAGGGTAAGGTGTGGAAACGGGACATCAAAGGGGAGGAAGTTCAAGGACAAAGGAAGAATGGTTCACTTTAGCTAGGAGAAGCTGACAACGAGGTGTACAAAGATAACATTTAAGATGTTGATCGAAACAAAAAGCTGGAGTAACTCAGCGGGACAGGCAGCACCTCTGGAGAGAAGGAATGGGTGACGATTCAGGTCGAGACCCTTCTTCAGATAAAACGTAATCGGGGGTGGGGGGCAGTCAGACTGGTCGGAGAATTAGGGTGGGGGAGGGACGGAGAGGGAGAGGGGAAAGCAAGGGTTACTTGAAGTTAGAGGAATGAATATTCATGCCGCTGGGCTTTGAAGGATGAGCTGTATGTGTTGACTTACTCCGGTCATTTGCATTCGCTGGAATCGGAACAGCTTTAGCATTGAGAATTGTACCTTCCATCGCCTCGAATGAATGAAAGGCTCGGTGGCCTCGCAGAAGAAAGAGCTCTGTGCTCGTTGTGAACTGGCAAGTGATTCTGTTCCGGTTTCTGGTCGGGGAATCCTGTGACAACAACGTTTTCCTTTTTAAAGCCCTCCTTCATCCTCGCGTTTGACATTTAGCTTCAGAGATACGGCGCAGAAAACAGGCCCTTCGGCCCACTGAGTCCGCGCCGACCAGTGACCACCTCCTACATTAACACTATCTTACACACGCAAGGGACCATTTACAATGCTATGGAACGTACAATTTTTACTGAAGCCAATTAACCTACAAACCTGCACGTCTTTGGAGTGTGGGAGGAAACCGGAGCACCCGGAGAAAACCCACCGGAGTTTATTGTCACGTGTACCGAGGTGCAGTGAAAAGCTTTTTGTTGTGTGCTAACCAGTCAGCAGAAAGACAATACGCGATTACACTGATACATAGAAAATAGGTGCAGGAGGAGGCCATTCGGCCCTTCGAGCCAGCACCGCCATTCAATCTGATCATGGCTGATCATCCACAATCAGAACCCCGTTCCTGCCTTCTCCCCAGATCTCTTGATTCCTCTACTCCTAAGAGCGCTATCTAACTCTCTTTTGAATGCATCCAGTAAATCGGCCTCCACAGCCTTCTGAGGCAGAAAATTTCGCAAATTCACAAATTCAAAACAAAAGGTTTTTCCTCATCTCAGTTTTAAACGGCCTACCCCTTATTCTTAAACTGTGGCCCCTGGTTCTGGACGCCCCCAACATGGGGAACATGTTTCCTGCATCTATCCATCCCTCAATAATTTTATATGTTTCTATAAGATGCCCTCTCATCCTTCTAAATTCCAGTGAATACAAGCCCAGTCATTATATTCTTTCATCAAATGACAGTCCCACCATCCCGGGAATTAACCTTATTAGATTAGATTAGATTAGATTAGATTCCTTTTATTGTCATTCAGACCTTTCGGTCTGAACGAAATTTTGTTTCCCTGCAGTCATACATATAATTTTAAAAATGGCAAAAACACACAATCAAAACAAATTTAACATCCACCACAGTGAGTTCACCAAACACCTCCTCACTGTGGTGGAAGGCAAAATCTTAAAGTCTCTGTCTCTTCCCTCTTTGTTCTCCCTCTGCGCCGAGGCGACGGTTCAAACTCTGCGGGTGGTTGCTGCCTCCGCCACAACTCCAGGGTAGAGTCGGGTCTCCGCCGCTGCTGCACTGCACTCAATATAGGGGACCAAAACTGCACACAATACTCCAGGTGTGGTCTCACCTGGGCCCTGTACAACTGTAGAAGGATCTCTTTGCTCCTATAATCAAATCCTCTCGTTATGAAGGCCAACATGCCATTAGCTTTCTTCACTGCCTGCTGTACCTGCAGACTTACTTTCAGTAACTGATGTACAAGGACCCCCAGGTCTCGTTGTTCTTCCCCTTCTCCTAATCTGACACCATTCAGATAATAATCTGCCTTTCGGTCCTTGCCACCAAAGTGGATAACCTCACATTTATCCACATTAAACTGCATCTGCCCACTCCCCCAACCTGTCCAAGTCACCCTGCACTCTCATAGCATCCTCCTCACAGTTTACACTGCCACCCAGCTTTGTGTCATCTGCAAATTTGCTAATGTTACTTTGAATCCCCTCATCTAAATCATTGATGTATATTGTAAATAGCTGCGGTCCCAGCACCGAGCCTTGCGGTACCCCACTAGTCACTGCCTGCCATTCTGAAAGGGACCCGTTAATCCCTACTCTTTGTTTCCTGTCTGCCAGCCAATTTTCTATCCATGTCAGCACTCTACCCCCAATACCATGTACTCTAATTTTGCCCACTAATCTCCTGTGTGGGACCTTATCAAATGCTTTCTGAAAGTCCAGGTACTCTACATCCACTGGCTCTCCCTTGTCCATTTTTCTTCTTACATCTTCAAAACATTCCAGAAGATTAGTCAAGCATGATTTCCCCTTTGTAAATCCATGCTGACTCGGACCGATCCTGTTACTGCTATCCAAATGTGCGGCTATTTCATCTTTTATAGTTGACTCCAGCATCTTCCCCACCACCGATGTCAGGCTAACTGGTCTATAATTCCCTGTTTTCTCTCTCCCGCCTTTCTTAAAAGGTGGGATAACATTAGCTACCTTCCAAACCACAGGATCTGATCCAGAATCTATAGATCATTGGAAAATGATCACCAATGCATCCACGATTTCTAGAGCCACCTCCTTGAGTACCCTGGAATGCAGACCATCAGGCCCAGGGAATTCATCAGCCTTCAGTCCCATCAGTCTACACAACACCACTTCCTGACTAATGTGAATTTCCTTCAGTTCCTCCATCACCCCAGATCCTCTGTCCCCTAATACATCTGGGAGATTGTCTGTGTCTTCCTTAGTGAAGACAGAACCAAAGTACCTGTTCAACTCATCTTCATCTTGCACCTGTTTCTATCTTCAAGGGGCTCACATTTGTTTTAACTAAGTTTTTCCTCTTCACATACCTAAAGAAGCTTTTACTGTCCTTTATATTCGTGGCTAGCTTACCTTCCTACTTCATCTTTTCTCCCCGTATTGCCTTTTAAGTTAACTTTTGTTGATCTTTAAAAGTTTCCCAATCCTCTGGCTTCCCGCTCATCTTTGCTATGTTATACGTCTTCTCTTTAATTTTTATACTGTCCCTGACGTCCCTTGTCAGCCACGGTCGCCCCTTGGAAACTTTCTTCCTCTTTGGAATAAACTGATCCTGCACCTTCTGTATTATTCCTAGAAACACCTGCCATTGCTGTTCCACTGTCATCCCTGCTAGTGTATCTTTCCAGTCAACTTTGGCCAGCTCCTCCCTCATGGCTCCATAGTCCCCTTTGTTTAACTGTAATACTGACGGTTCTAATTTTCCCTTCTCCCTCTCAAATTGCAGATGAAAACGTATCAGATTATGGTCACTACCTCCTTTACCTCGAGTTCCCTTATCAAATCTGGTTTGTTACATAACACTAAATCCAGAATTGCCTTCTCCCTGGTAGGCTCCAATACAAGCTGATCAAAGAATCCATCACGAAGGCACTCTACAAACTCCCTTTCTTGGGGTCCAGTACCAACCTGATTTTCCCAGTCTACCTGCATGTTGAAATCTCCCATAACTACCACAGCATTACTTTTACTACATGCCAATTTTAACTCCTGATTCAACTTGCACCCTATATCCAGGCTACTGTTTGGGGGCCTGTAGATTAGTCCCATTAGGGTCTTTTTACCCTTACAATTCCTTAGTTCTATCCATACTGACTCCACATCTCCTGTTTTAATGTCACCCCTTGCAAGGGACTGAATTTCATTCCTCACCAACAGGGCAACCCCACCCCCTCTGCCCACCTGTCTGTCTTTTCGATAGGAGGTATACCCTTGAATATTCAGTTCCCAGCCCTGGCCCTCTTGCAGCCATGTCTCTGTAATTCCCACAACATCATACTTGCCAATTTCTAACTGAGCCTCAAGCTCGTCCACTTTATTCCTTATACTTCGCGCATTCATATACAACACTTTTAATTCAGTATTCTCCTCCCCTCTCACACCGGTTCCCATTTCACCTGACCACACTCTCTTATCCCTTCTTGAACTTTCCGTCCCATTAATTCAGCAGTCTTTCGTAACTTTTCCTGTATTCTCTTTCCCTTTAATTCCATTCTTATACTCCCAATTTGTCAACCCCCCTCCTCTCCCCCTCCCCCCCCCCCCGCCATTTAGTTTAAACCCACCCATGTAGCACTAGCAATCGATCCATTTACAGTGTACAGATACATGATAATAGAATAACATTTAATGCAAGATAAAGCCAGCAAAGTCTGCCCACGGATAGTCCGAGGGTCACCAATGAGGTAGATAGTAGTTCAGCACCGCTCTCTGGTTGTGGTAGGATGGTTCACTTGCCTGATAACAGCTGGGAAGAAACTGTCACTGAATCTGGAGGTGTGCGCTTTCACACAAGTGTGGGTGGAAGTGTACGACATTTCCACCCTGGGGAAAAAAGATTTTGACTGTCCACCCTATCGAGGCCTCTCATAATCTTCTCAGGTCTCCCCTCAACCTCCGACGTTCCAGAGATACAAATGTGAGATGTGTGGGAAGGAATCGCAGATGCTGGTTTCAATTGAAGATAGACACAAAATTCAGGAGCAACTGAGCGGGACAGGCAGCATCTCTGGAGAGAAGGAAAGGTGACGTTTCGGGTGGATACTGAAGTCATTCAACTTCAGGTTGAGTCTGAAGAAGAGTCTGAGCGGCTGGGCTTGTACCCTCTGGAGTTTAGAAGGATGAGAGGAGATCTTATTGGAACATATAAGATTATTAAGGGTTTGGACACACTAGAGAGAGCTCTTGGATGCTTTCAAGAGAGAGCTAGATAGGGCTCTTAAATATAGCGGAGTCAGGGTATATGGGGAGAAGGCAGGAATGGGGTACTGATTGTGGATGATCAGCCATGATCACATTGAATGGTGGTGCTGGCTCGAAGGGCCGAATGGCCTACTCCTGCACCTATTGTCTATTGTTTAGAGGCAGGAAACATGTTCCCGATGTTGGGGGAGTCCAGAAACAGGGGCCACAGTTTAAGAATAAGGAGTAAGACAATTAAACGGAGACGAAGAAACACTTTTTCCTCACAGAGAGTGGTGAGTCTGTGGAATTTTCTGCCTCAGAGGGCGGTGGAGGCCGGTTCTCTGGATACTTTCAACAGAGAGCTAGATAGGGCTCTTAAAGATAGCGGAGTCAAGGGATATAGGGAGAAGGCAGGAACGGGGTACTGATTGTGGATGATCAGCCATGTTCACATTGAATGGCAGTGCTGGCTCAAAGGGCCGAATGGCCTTCTCCTGCACCTATTGTCTATTGTCTCGAACCGAAAAGTAATCCGCCCGTTCTCGGCAGAGCTACTGCTTGTCCCGCTGAGTTATTCCAGCATTTTGTGTCTGTCTGCGAATGTGAGGTTTGTCCAGAAAGCTGGAACGTATGGATCGAAGAGGGTGAGAGGAAATGACTTGAGTTGTTGTACAGTGTGTGGTTGAATACTTGCGGGCGTGTGTGTGGGTCCGTGGGTGGGATGGGCATTTGGGTGTGGACTGGTGTCGTTTGTGGTCCTATAATCCCAATATAAATCAGTGCAGTCAGCATTACTACTGAGAAACCAAGCTCGCCCGTATACAGACTGCCTCCGACATGGACTACTGATTGTTGGTTTAAAAAAAATATCTTTGAAGATTTCTTTGAAAATTTGTCTTTTTTTAGAAGAATGTAAACTTGGGCTCAGAGGAGACCCTGATAGAAGTATATAAAGTTAAGAGGCAAAGTGGCGGCAGGGTGGCGCAGCGGGTAGAGCTGCTGCCTCACAGCGCCAGAGACCCGGGTTCCATCCTGACTGTGGGCGCTGTCCGTACGGAGTTTGTACGTTTTCCCCGTGACCTGCGTGGGTTTCCTCCGGGTGCTCCGGTTTCCTCCCACACTCCAAAGACGTGCGGGTTTGTAGGTTAACCGTCCCAGAGACAACTAGAGAGCAGTCCTGAGTCACCATCTACCTCATTGGAGACCCACAGACTATCCTTTATTGGACTTTATCTTATAGTAAACATTATTCATGTTATTCCCTTGATCATGTGTCTGAACACTGTAAACGGCTCGATGGTAATCATGTATCGTCTTTCTACTGACTGGGTAGCGCGCAACAAAAGCTTTTCACCGTACCTCGGTACACGTGACAATAAACTCAACTCAAACTTAAACTAATTGACCCAAGTGTGTAGGATAGTGCAAGTGTATGGGGCGATCGCTGGTTGGCGAAGAATCAGTGGGCTGAAGGGCCTGTTTCCATGCTGTATTTCTAGAGTAAAGGCATGGTAGACAGTCAGAATTTTTTCGCCCGGACAGAAATATCAAAGACTGGACGACAGTGTGAGGGGAGAAGATAAAGGAGGTGTGGAGATCAGGCAGCATCTCCGGGGAACATGGATAGGTGACGTTTCACAGAGTGCTGGAGTAACTCAGCGGGTCAGGCAGCATCTGTGGAGAACATGGATAGGTGACGTTTCACAGAGTGCTGGAGTAACTCAGCGGGTCAGGCAGCATCTGTGGAGAACATGGATAGGTGACGTTTCACAGAGTGCTGGAGTAACTCAGCGGGTCAGGCAGCATCTCTGGCGAGAAGGAATGGGCGCCGTTTCTGGTCCAGACCCATGTGCAGGGCAAGATTTTATTTGACAGTGTGATGGAAGGCGCTGCCAGGGGGTGGTGGAGGGAGATACCATAGTGGCGTTTAAGTGACTTTTGGATCAAGCCCGTGGAATGGACATGCAAGGATGTGCATTCTGTGTGGGCATACAAGAGTTGGTCTAGGCATCATGTTTGGCACAGACATTGTGGGCCGAAGGGCCTGTTCTCATGCTGTACTGTTCTATGGTATATGGCCCGCTGAATTCCTCAACCACTTTGTGTTTTGCTCCTGCAGTTCCTTGTGCCACAAACGTTGAATCAGGAGAATGTGATATGCATTTTGGTCAGTTCTGCCATCATAACTGGTTTTATTTTTTATTTTATTCGTTTATTATTGTTATGTGTACCGAGGCACAGTGAAAGCTTTTTTGTTGCCATTTAGAACGGAGATGAGGAAACACTTATTCACACAGAATGTTGTGAATCTGTGGAATTCTCTGTCTCAGAGGGCGGTGGAGGCAGGTTCTCTGGATACTTTCAAGAGAGAGCTAGATAGGGCTTAAAAATAGCGGAGTCAGGGGATATGGGGAGAAGGCAGGAGCGGGGTACTGATTGGGGATGATCAGCCATGATCACATTGAATGTGAAAGCTGGCTCGAAAGACCAAATCGCCTACTCCTGCACCTATTGTCTATTGTCTAAGGCAGGAACTGGGCACTGGTTGGGGATGATAGAAACTTATCGAAACTTACAAAATTCTTAAGGGGTTGGACAGGCTATATGCAGGAAGATTATTCCCGATGTTGGGGAAGTCCAGAACTAGGGGGTCACAGTTTAAGGATAAGAGGGAAGTCTTTTAGGACCGAGATGAGAAAATCATTTTTTACACAGAGAGTGGTGAATATGTGGAATTCTCTGCCACAGATGGTAGTTGAGGCCAGTTCATTGGCTATATTTAAGAGGGAGTTAGATGTGGCCCTTGTGGCTAAAGGGATCAGGTGGTATGGAGAGAAGGCAGGGATGGGATACTGAGTTGGATGATCAGCCATGATCATATCGAATGGCGGTGCAGGGCCGAATGGCCTACTCCTGCACCTATTTTTTATGTCTATGATCAGCCATGATCATATTGAAGTCATGATCACATTGATATAAGTTTAATGCGGATAAATGTGAGGTTATCCACTTTGGTGGCAAAAACAGGAAGGCAGATTACTATCTGAATGGTGTCAAGTTGGGAAAAGGGGAAGTACAACGGGATCTGGGGGTCCTTGTTCATCAGTCAATGAAAGTAAGCATGCAGGTACAGCAGGCAGTGAAGAAAGCGAATGGCATGTTGGCCTTCATAGCAAAAGGAATTGAGTATAGGAGCAAAGAGGTCCTTCTGCAGTTGTACAGAGCCCTAGTGAGACCACACCTGGAGTATTGTCTGCAGTTTTTGTCTCCTAATTTGAGGAAGGACATTTCTGCTATTGAGGGTGTGCCAGGGTGCGACTTGTCCTTGATTATGCTGCTGGCCTTGCCGAGGCAGCGTGAGGTATACGAATTCATGAGGTCATAAGTGATAGGAGCAGAATTGGACCATTCGGCCCATCAAGTCTACTCCGCCATTCAATCGCGGCTGATCTATCTCTCCCTTCTAACCCCATTCTCCTGCCTTCTCCCCATAACCCCCGACACCCGCACTACATGATCGTTCTTGGTTTTTGGCTCCAAACTGTAAGCAAAATTCTATCCAAATCTCATCACTGGAAAATCCCGTTACTCAGTAAGCATAAATCGTCACAAAATATACGGCATAGCATTCCTGCCTTGTTAGTAACTTCCCTAATCTATTGAGAGCAGACAACGTAAACTATCCAGGATCTTTCCCACCCCGGTTATTCCTTCTTCATAATTTCATAAGGTCATAAGTGATATGAGCAGAATTAGGCCATTCGGCCCACAGTCTACGCCACGATTCTATCATGGCTGATCTATCGTTCCCTCTCAACCCCATTCTCTTGCCTTCTCCCCATAACCCCCCGACACCCATACTAACCAAGAATCTGTATATCTTCACCTTAAAAATATCCACTGACTTGGCCTCCAATGAATTTCACAGATTCACCACCCTCTGATTAAAGAAATTCCTCCTCATCTCCTTTCTAAAGGAACGTCCTTTATTTCTGAGGCTGTGACCTCTGGTCCTAGACTCTCCCACTAGTGGAAACATCCTCTCCACATCCAATCTATCCAGGCCTTTCACTGTTCGGTAAGTTTCAACGAGGTCCCCCCCCCCCCCCCCCCCCCCCCCCCCCCCCCCCCCCCCCCCCCCCCCACCCTCTCATACTTCTTCTCCCCGCTCCCGTCCGGCAGAAGGTACAGAAGCTTGAAAGCGCGCACCACCAGACTCGGGAACAGCTTCTTCCCCTCTGTTATCAGGCTTCTGAGCGGTCCTTCTGAACGCTAGGGGTGCTGACCGATCTTCCAATCTACCTCTTTGGACTTTTCTCTTGATGCTGTCAAGCTGGAATGGGTACAGAGAAGATTTACGAGGATGTTGCTAGGACTCGAGGGCCTGAGCCACAGGGAGAGGTTGAGTAGGCTGGGACTCTAGTCCTTGGAGCCCAGGAGAATGAGGGGAGATCTTATAGAGGTGTATAAAATCATGAGAGGAATAGATCGGGTAGACGCACAGAGTCTCTTGCCCAGAGTAGGGGAATCGAGGACCAGAGGACATAGGTTTGTGTGCGAGGAAAGATTTAATAGGTCAATAATAGGTTTGTTGGTTATTAACTTTTTCCAGAGGGAGGTAGGTGTATGGATCAAACAGCCGCAGCAGGTATTAGAAGCAGGTACTAAGGCACATTTGGACAGGTACATGGATAGTTTAGTTTATTGTCACGTGTACCAAGGTACGGTGAAAAGCTTTTGTTGCGTGCTAACCAGTTAGCGGAAAGACAATACATGATCACAATCGAGCCGTCCACAGTGTACAGACTACTGGTGCTGTCTGTACAAAGTTTGTACTTTCTTCCCCGTGACCTGCGTGGGTTTTCTCTGGGTGCTCCGGTTTCCTCCCACACTCCCAAGACGTGCGGGTTTGTTGGTCGACTGGCTTTGGTTAAAAAAAAAAAGGTACATCCTAGCGCGTGTAGGATAATGCTAGCGTATGATCGCAGGTCAGCGCGGACTCGGTGGGCCGAAGGGCCCGTTTCCACGCTGTGTTTCTAAAAGTCCAATGTCTAAAAGTCGACAGTTCTTGTGACTTCTAAATGCGCATTCTGTGAACATTGCAATGTTTCACATTCTCGCCTGGTCTGAAGTCATTTGTCTGCGGAGCGTACAGAAGCTGCATTGTATTGCTGCAGAAAGCATCACATGATGAATTCCAGACCAGTAGTGCATGTTCACTGCAGAACCAGCTGCTGAAAATACCCACAGACTCAAACCCTCACTGCAACAATCTCACATTACACTTGATTTCCCACCACTGCCTGCCTCGATGTAGTTTATTGTCACGTGTACCGGGGGTACAGTCAGTTACTCCAGCAGTTTGTGTCTATCCTCAAGCTCCGTAAGATCATAAGATCTGAAGTGATGGGAGCAGAATTAGGCCATTCGGCCCATCTACTCCACCATTCAATCACGGCTGATCTATCTCTCCCTCCTCACCCCATTCTCCTGTCTTCTGGTAGGTGAAAGGGCCCTGTATCTCTAAATTAAACACTATCCAATAGTGATAGCAGCAGAATTAGGCCATTCGGCCCATCAAGTCTACTCTACCATTCAATCACGGCTGATCAGGGGGTATGGAGAGAAGGCAGGTACGGGATACTGAGTTGGATGATCAGCCATGATCATATTGAATGGCGGTGCAGGCTCGAAGGGCCGAATGGCCTACTCCTGCACCTAATTTCTATGTTTCTATCTATCTCTCCCTCCTAACCCCATTCTCCTGCCTCCTCCCCATAACCTCTGACACCTGTTCTAATCAAGAATCTATCTACCTCCACCTTAAAATATATCCACTGACTTGGCCTCCACAGCCTACTGTTGCAAAGAATCTCACAGATTCACCACCCTCTGACTAAAGAAATTCCTCCTCATCTCCATCCTAAAAGAACATCCTTTAATTCTGAGGCTGTGACCTCTGGTCCTAGACTCTCCCACGAGTGGAAACATCCTCTCCACATCCACTCTATCCAGGCCTTTCACTATTCTGTACGATTCAATGAGGTGTCCCCCTCATCCTTCTAAACTCCAGCGAGTACAGGCCCAGTGCCGACAAACGCTCATCATAGGTAAACCTACACACTCCTGGGTCATTTTTGTAAATCTCCTCTGGACCCTCTCCAGAGCCAGCACATCATTCCTCAGATATGGAGCCCAATAATTGTCCCCAGTGTGTGCAGGAGAGTACATGGGGATCGCTAGCCGCAATGGACTCGGTGGCCGAAGGGCCTGTTTCATCGCTAGCCGGCATGGACTCCAGTGGGCCGAAGGGCCTGTTTCATCGCTAGCCGGCATGGACTCGGTGGGCCCGAAGGGCCTGTTTCATCGCTAGCCGGCATGGACTCGGTGGGCCGAAGGGCCTGTTTCACGCTAGCCTGGACTCAGAAGGGCCTGTTTCATCGCTAGCCGGCATGGACTCAATGGGCCGAAGGGCCTGTTTCATCGCTAGCCGGCATGGACTCGGTGGGCCGAAGGGCCTGTTTCATCGCTAGCCGGCATGGACTCAGTGGGCCGAAGGGCCTGTTTCATCGCTAGCCGGCATGGACTCGGTGGGCCGAAGGGCCTGTTTCATCGCTAGCCGGCATGGACTCGGTGGGCCGAAGGGCCTGTTTCATCGCTAGCCGGCATGGACTCAATGGGCCGAAGGGCCTGTTTCATCGCTAGCCGGCATGGACTCGGTGGGCCGAAGGGCCTGTTTCATCGCTAGCCGGCATGGACTCGGTGGGCCGAAGGGCCTGTTTCCGCGATGTATCTCTAAACTAAACTTTTGAGCTTTCTCCTATTCTCCTTCAAAAAGAGTCCACAAAACTTTGACTGAGTTATTACTGGTTTTGATTCACTTGTACTGTCTGACTGCATTCCTATGAAGTGCCTTGGGACATTTTACTATATTAATTATGAGTCAAAATGATGTGGACTGATGATTTTAAGTGATGAATGAATTGTCTAATGTAGACACAAAGAACTGAAGATTCTGGTTTGCAATGAAAAACCACAGGGGTAGTAACTCAGCGGGTCAGGCAGCATCTGTGGAGAACATGGATAGGTGACGTTTCACAGAGTGCTGGAGTAACTCAGTGGGTCAGGCAGCATCTCTGGAGAACATGGGTAGGTGGCGGTACACAAAGTACTGCAGTAACTCAGCGGGTCAGGCAGCATCTGTGGAGAACATGGATAGGTGACGAATCACAGAGTGCTGGAGTAACTCAGTGGGTCAGGCAGCATCTGTGGAGAACATGGATAGGCAGGGGCGGAAAACCCGGAGGGGCCAGAGGGGACACGTCCCCCCCATGTTTTGAGAGGTGGGCGACATCCCCGCCAGGTTAACCTGCCTGGATTTGCGGGAAATATGGCCAGCGCGGAGAAGCAGCGCTGGTGTCCCGTCAGTCCAGACAGGTCTGTTAGTTAACCCGGTGAGACAGGCAGAGTTGAGCTGCATTTAGCGCTGGACTGAGCCTCCGAAGCCTCGCGCGCGCGTGTGTGAGTGTGCACATGCGTGCACGGCCACCAAAAAATTGTCCCCCGTCCCCTCCATGTTTTGATAGTGAGTGGATAGGTGACGTTGTGGATCGAGACAGTGCTTGAGACTGAGTCAGGGGAGAGGGAAACGAGAGATACAGACGGTGATGTGGAGAGATATAGAACAAATGAATGAAAGAGATGTAACGATGATAAAGGAAACAGGCCATTGTTAGCTGTGGGCTACCACTGCACCACCGTGCCACCCCTCCTAAACTGAACTGTACTACAGACTACACTACACTAGACTCAAGCTAGATGCAGGAAAAATGTTCCCAATGTTGGGCGAGTCCAGAACCAGGGGCCACAGTCTTAGAATAAAGGGGAGGCCATTTAAGACTGAGGTGAGAAAAAACTTTTTCACCCAGAGAGTTGTGAATTTGTGGAATTCCCTGCCACAGAGGGCAGTGGAGGCCAAGTCACTGGATGGATTTAAGAGAGAGTTAGATAGAGCTCTAGGGGCTGGTGGAGTCAAGGGATATGGGGAGAGGGCAGGCACGGGTTATTGATTGGGGATGATCAGCCATGATCACAATGAATGGCGGTGCAGGCTCGAAGGGCCAAACGGCCTCCTCCTGCACCTATTTTCTATGTTTCTACTACACTAGAAGGCACGGTGGCGCAGCAGTAGAGTTGCTGCCTCACTGCGCCAGAGACCCCGGTTCGATCCTGACTACGGGTGCTGTATGTACGGAGTTTGTACGTTCTCCCCGTGACCTGCGCGGGTTTTCTCCGAGTGCTCCGGTTTCCTCCCACGTGCAGGTTTGGAGGTTAATTGGATTCGGTAAAAATTGTAAATTGTAAGCTGTCGCTAGTGTGTAGGATAGTGTTAGTGTGCGGGTCGACCGCTGGTAGATCAACTAGTGGTAGATGGGACATGTTGGTCGGCGTGGGTAAGTTGGGCCGATGGGCCTGTTTCCGCACTCTATGACTCTGCGAACAGACTTCAGAGATAAAGTGCGGGAAGAGGCCATTCAGCCCATCGAGTCCTTGCCGACCAGCGATCCCCGTACACTAACACAATCCTACACGCACTAGGGACAATTTACCGGATAGACAATAGGTGCAAGAGGAGGTAAACATAGTGTAAACTTAGAAACATAGAAAATAGGTGCAAGAGGAGGCCATTCAGCCCTTCAAACCAGCACCGCCATTCAATGTGATCATGGCTGATCATCCACAATCAGTACCCCGTTCCTGCCATCTTTCCCTATCCCCTGACTCCGCTATCTTCAAGAGCCCTATCTAGCCAATTAACCTACAAACCTGCACGTCTTTGGAGTGTGGGGGGGGGGGGGGGGGGGGGGACCGGAGAAAACCCATGCAGATCACGGGGAGAACGTGCAAACTCCGCACAGACAGCCCCAGTAGTCAGGGTCAAAGCTGGGTCTCCGGCGCTGTTGAGGCAGCAACTCTACCGCTGCGCCACCGTGCCGCCTGCTCACATAGCTTACATTAACGATCCCACTGCTGACATTAGGCCGGCTGAATTAATCAGATGGGTTTCGGCCCGAAACGTTGCCTATTTCCTTCGCTCCATAGATGCTGCTGCACCCGCTGAGTTTCTCCAGCATTTTTGTGTACCTTCGATTTTCCAGCATCTGCAGTTCCTTCTTAAACACGGCTGAATTAATTTCCTGTTTCATCCCTCCTGCGAGAGTTGTATAGCACGATGTGCCATCTGGATCGCCAGCATTGCTGGTGGATCCCATAAAGGTTCCGTCATTGTCATCTGTTTCCACTGCTGCCTCTTCTTGCTTTGCTCGGCAAACCACGATCAATTCCATGTGTGGGGCCGACTTTCCTAACATTCAACACAGCAGGGCGACACGCTGGTGCAGCGGTAGAGTTGCCGCCTCACAGCGTCAAGACACCCGGGTTCCATCCCGACGACCGGTGCTGTCTGTACGGAGTTTGCACGTTCTCCCCGTGACCTGCGTGGGTTTTCTCCGGGTGCTCCGGTTTCCTCCCGCACTACAAAGACGTGAGGGTTTGTAGATTAATTGGCTTCCGTTAAAAAAATTGTAAATTGTCCCTATTGTGTAGGATAGTGCTTATGTTTCAGTTGAGTTTATTGTCACGTGTACCGAGGTACAGTGAAAAGCTTTTTTGTTGCGTGCCATCCAGTCAGTGGAAGACAACACATATAGAAACATAGAAATTAGGTGCAGGAGTAGGCCATTCGGCCCTTCGAGCCTGCACCGCCATTCAATATGATCATGGCTGATCATCCAACTCAGTATCCCGTACCTGCCTTCTCTCCATACCCTCTGATCCCCTTAGCCACCAGGGCCACATCTAACTCCCTCTTAAATATAGCCAATGAACTGGCCTTGACTACCCTCTGTGGCAGGGAGTTCCAGAGATTCACCACTCTCTGTGTGAAAAAAGTTCTTCTCATCTCGGTTTTAAAGGATTTCCCCCTTATCCTTAAGCTGTGACCCCTTGTCCTGGACTTCCCCAACATCGGGAGCAATCTTCCTGCATCTAGCCTGTCCAACCCCTTAAAAATTTTGTAAGTTTCTATAAGATCCCGTCTCAATCTCCTAAATTCTAGAGAGTATAAACCAAGTCTATCCAGCCTTTCTTCATAAGACAGTCCTGACATCCCAGGAATCAGTCTGGTGAACCTTCTCTGCACTCCATGGCAATAATGTCCTTCCTCAGATTTGGAGACCAAAACTGTACGCAATACTCCAGGTGTGGTCTCACCAAGACCCTGTACAACTGCAGTAGAACCTCCCTGCTCCTATACTCAAATCCTTTTGCTATGAATGCTAACATACCATTCGCTTTCTTCACTGCCTGCTGCACCTGCATGCCCACTTTCAATGACTGGTGTACCATGACACCCAGGTCTCGCTGCATCTCCCCTTTTCCTAGTCGGCCACCATTTAGATAAAAGTCTGCTTTCCTGTTTTTGCCACCAAAATGGATAACCTCACATTTATCCACATTATACTGCATCTGCCAAACATTTGCCCACTCACCCAACCTATCCAAGTCACCTTGCAGTCTCCTAGCATCCTCCTCACAGCTAACACTGCCCCCCAGCTTAGTGTCATCCGCAAACTTGGAGATATTGCCTTCAATTCCCTCATCCAGATCATTAATATATATTGTAAATAGCTGGGGTCCCAGCACTGAGCCTTGCGGTACCCCACTAGTCACTGCCTGCCATTGTGAAAAGCACCCGTTTACATGATTACAATCGAGCCGTCCACAGTGTGTAGATACACGATAAGGGAGTAACGTTGAGTGCAAGGTAAAGCCAGCAAAGTCCAATCAAGGATAGTCCGAGGATCACCAATGAGGTAGATAGTAGTTCAGCACCGCTCTCTGGTTGTGGTAGGATGGTTTAGTTGCCTGATAACAGCTGGGAAGAAACTGTCCCTGAATCTGGAGGTGTGCGTTTGTTTTCACACTTCTGTACCTCTTGCCTGATGGGTGAGGGGAGAAGAGGGAGTGGCTGGGATGAGACTGGTCCTTGATGATGCTGCTGGCCTTGCCGAGGCAGCGTGAGGTGTAGATGGAGTCGATGGAAGGGAGGTTGGTTTGTGCGATGGTCTGGGCTGCGTCCACAATTGGCTGCAATGGATAAGGAGGGTGATCACAAGGCCACTAGTTATAGGAGCAGAATCAGGCCATTCGGCCCATCAAGTCAAATCCATCATTCAATCACGACTGATCTATCTCTACCTACTAACCCCATTCTCCTGCCTTCTCCCCGTAAACCTCCGACACCTTGCTGGACGGGCCTGGTTTCCACGCCGCATCTCTCGAGTAGAGTAAATATGTTGCCTACACTTAGGAGTATTAGAGAAACAGACGGGCTTTTACGACAGTCTTCGGGCTTGTCTCTGGGGCTGTTGAACAGATGATTGGTGGTGTAAGGCCACCCGGGATCTCTGGCGACCTGCCAGCTTTATCACAGGTGAGGCGGGTGCAATAACTGCATTTAAAACACACATGGACAGTCTTCGACCCAGGATGGTGAGTCATTGAGGCAGGTACTGTACGGTGCAAGGTTTCAAGGTCAGTTTATTGTCACGTCTACTGATTAAGGTGCAGTGATGCAAATTACCATACAGCCATGCTAAAAAAAAAGCGACCAGACACACAACTACATGAAAGTTAATGTAAACATCCACCACAGTGGATTCCCCACGGTCCTCACTGTGATGGAATACAATAGACAATAGACAATAGGTGCAGGAGTGGGCCATTCGGCCCTTCGAGCCAGCACCGCCATTCATCCCCAATCAGTACCCCGTTCCTGCCTTCTCCCCATATCCCCTGACTCCGCTATCTTTAAGAGCCCTATCTAGCTCTCTCTTGAAAGCATCCAGAGAACCTGCCTCCACCGCCCTCTGAGGCAGAGAATTCCACAGACTCACCACTCACTGTGAGAAAAAGTGTTTCCTCGTCTCTGTTCTAAATGGCTTACCCCTTATTCTTAAACTGTGGCCCCTGGTTCTGGACTCCCCCAACATCGGGAACATGTTTCCTGCCTCTAGCGTGTCCAAGCCCTCAACAATCTTATATGTTTCAATGAGATTTCCTCTCATCCTTCTAAACTCCAGAGTGTACAAGCCCAGCCGCTCCATTCTCTCAGCATATGACAGTCCCGCCATCCCGGGAATTAACCTTGTAAATCCACGCTGCACTCCCTCAATAGCAAGAATGTCCTTCCTCATATTAGGGGACCACAACTGCACACAATACTCCAGGTGTGGTCTCACTAGGGCTCTGTACAACTGCAAAGGCGATAAAGCTCAAACTTATTCCTCTTTATCCTCCGGTGGTCGGGGCAGTCGAACCATCCACAGTCGGGGCGGTCAAAGCTCCCGCAGCTTTGGGGCTCCTGAAGTCGGCCTCTAACCAGAGACCGCGAGCTCCGCGATGTTAAAGTCCGCAGGCTCCCGCGGTTGGAGCTCCCCGAAGTCGGTCTCCAGCAGAGGCCTTATAATGTCATGTCGTATGGGATGGGAGCAGAATTAGGCCATTCAGCCCATCAAGTCTACTCCGCCATTCAATCACGGCTGATCTATCTCTCCCTCCTAACCCCATTCTCCTGCCTTCTCCCCATAACCTCTTACACCCGCACTAATCAAGAATCTATCTATCTCTGCCTTAAAAATATCCACTGACTTGGTCTCCACCGCCTTCTGTGGCAATGAATTCCACAGATTCACCACCCTCTGAGTTACAAAATTTCTCCTCACCTGCTTCCTAAAAGAGCGTCCTTTAATTCTGAGGCTATGACCTCTGGTCCTAGACTCTCCCACTAGTGGAAATATCCTCTCCACATCCACTCTATCCAGGCCTTTCACTATTCTGTAAATTTTAATGAGGGGGCCTCGCATCCTTCTAAACTCTATAGAGGCTTTTAAAACAGACACTGTCGACAAATTTAAGGTGAGAGGGGAAAGATTTAAGAAGAAAATAAGGTGCATTTTGACACACAGACTCGGGTTCGATCCTGACTATGGGCGCTGTCTGTACGGAGTTTGTACGTTCTCCCTGTGACCGCGTGGGTTTTCTCCGGGTGCTCTGGTTTCCCCCCACACTCCAAAGACGAGCAGGTTTGTAGGTTAATTGGCTTCGGTAAATGTAAAAATAGTTGCTAGTGGGTGTAGGATGGTGTTAATGTGCAGGGATCGCTGGTCGGCACGGACCCGGTGGGCCGAAGGGCCTGTTTCCGTGCTGTATCTCTAAACTAAACCCATACTAATCAGGAATCTGTCAATTTCTGCCTTAAAAATATCCACTGACTTGGCCTCCACAGCCTTACGTTCAAGGTTGCCGACACATGCGGCAACCGGGTGCAGAACTCAAAGTAATTGGCTTCTGTAAATTGTAAATTGTCCTGTGTGTGTGTGTGTGTGTGTGTGTGTGTGTGTGTGTGTGTGATATTGTGTGTGTGTGATATTGTGTGTGTGTGTGTGTGGGATATTGTGTGTGTGGGATATTGTGTGTGCGTGTGTGTGATATTGCGTGTATGTGTGTGTGTGATATTGCGTGTGTGTGTGTGTGTGGGATATTGCGTGTGTGTGTGTGTGTGTGCGTGTGTAGGATATCGTGTGTGTGGTCGTGGGTCGGCACAGGCTCGGTGGGCCGAAGGGCCTGTTTCCACACTGTATCTTTCAAGCGTAGAGTCTAAATTGTTTACATCTGTATGAAGCTCGTCTGAGAATGTTGGGAGGGAGTGACTCAAAACATGGTAGGAAAATCGTGTTCACTGTTTCTCGTGTGAGTGTGAGCGTTAGACACATCATGTCTGAGCGGTGCAGATTACAGCCGGAGACTTTATTTTCATTGGGTCCGCATGGGAATTCAGTTAGTTTTATTTTTGTGATTTTATCTTGCTGTTTAGTCAAGGTCACGGCACCTGCTGGTGTTCCAACTGATCCAACACTGCTCAGGGTGGCGCGCAGTGTCGAGTTGTTGCCTCACAGCGCCGCTGACCTGGCCTACGGGTGCTGCCTGTACGGTGTTTGCACGTTCTCCCCGTGACCTGCGTGGGTTTTCTCCGGGTGCTCCAGTTTTCTCCCACACTCTCCCACAAAGACGTGCAGGTTTAGTTTTGTTTAGAGATACGGCGTGGTTACGTGCGCTTCACCACCACGGTCTCTTCCTATCAGTCAACTCAATCAATAGACAATAGACAATAGGTGCAGGAGTAGGTCATTCGGCCCCTTCGTGCCAGCACCGCCATTCAATGTGATCATGGTTGATCATCCCCAATCAGTAACCCGTTCCTGCCTTCTCCCCATATCCCCTGACTCCGCTATCTTTAAGAGCCCTATCTAGCTCTCCCTTGAAAGTATCCAGAGAACCAGCCTCAGCCGCCCTCTGAGGCAGAGAATTCCACAGACTCACAACTCTCTGTGAGAAAAAGTGTTTCTTCGTCTACGTTCTGAATGGCTTACTCCTTATTCTTAAACTGTGGCCCCTGGTTCTGGACTCCCCCAACATGGGGAACATGTTTCCTGCCTCTAGCGCGTCCAAACCCTTAATAATTTTGTATGTTTCAATAAGATAGCCTCTCATCCTTCTAAACTCCAGAGTATACAAGCCCAGCCGCTCCATTCTATCAACATATGACAGTCCCACCATCCCAGGAATTAACCTTGTAAACCTACGCTGCACTCCCTCAATAGCAAGAATGTCCTTCCTCAAATTAAGGGACCAAAACTGCACACAACACTCCAGGTGTGGTCTCACTAGGGCTCTGTACAACTGCAGAAAGACCTCTTTGCTCCGATACTCGACTCCTCTTGTTATAAAGGCCAACATGCCATTGGCTTTCTTCACTGCCTGCTGTACCTGCATGCTTACTTTCATTGACTGATGTACAAGGACCCCCAGATCCCGTTGTACTTCCCCTTTTCCCAACTTGACTGGGAAATCATCCTACTTCATCTAGAGAACAGACCTGAACTACTATCTACCTCATTGGTGACCCTCGGACTTTGCTGGCTTTACCTTGCACTAAACGTTATTCCCTTATCATGTATCCGTATACTGTAAAAGGATCGATTGCAATCATGTATTGTCTTTCCGCTGACTGGTTAGCAAGCAACAAAAGCGTTGCATGTGACAATAGTCTAAACTGAACTGAAGACGTGCAGGTTTGTAGGTTCATTGGCTTCTGTATAATGTCCCTAGGGTTGCCAACTGTCCTGTATTAGCCGGGACATCCCGTATATTTGGGCTAAATTGGTTTGTCCTGTACGGGACCGCCCTTGTCCCGTATTTGACCGCTACTACTCGGGTCGAGGGGACTGTCGGGTCGGAGCGCCGCGTCCGGCCCCGCCTCACCCGACCCGACGTAGTGCAGCCCATGGAGTGCAGCAGCAGCAGCAGCAGCAGCAGCAGCGCCTCGCCCGTGGCCCCATCGATCGGTCGGTCGGCAGCCTGGCCAGCTGTCCGACCTTCGGACCTTCGGACCGGCTGGGCTTTGTGTGCAGTCCAGCACCCGGGGCAAACTCATCATTCAACCAGCCACGGCCGAGTCGGTCAACGAATTGCCGTCGGGAATTTGTCCTTTGTTTTGACCTTTTGTCCCTTATTTGGGTGTTGAGAAAGTTGGCCACCCTAATAAACAGCCGTCAGTGGCAGTGAATTCCACAGATTCACCATCCTCTGACTAGAGGCCAGAGGAGAAACGCGCGCAGACCCCGCAAACGGTTAAGTGAACATGGAGTACTGCGGGAGAACGCCTTGCCGAGAACACACGGGCAAGGTCAAAGCAGAAAAGGGAAACAAGCCTCTAATTAGTACTGAAGCAGAGAAAAGCTGGGCTCAGTGAAGGGCCACTTGTAAGATGTAAGATTCGCGGACATAGAGTGCGAACATACAATAAACGGGTGAATAGAGTATCAGCTGAAATGCCGATGGTGTCTTCGCCTAAAGTAGTGCTGTCCGAGTTTTAGTTTAGTTTATGCTTGAAGGACCTGCGGATGCTGGATAAAATCGAAGGTGGACACAAAATTCTGGAGTAACTCAGCGGTGCGGCAGCATCTGTTAGTGTACAGGGGCCACAGTTTAAGAATAAGGGGTAAGCCATTTAGAACGGAGACGAGGAAACACTTTTTCTCACAGAGAGTTGTGAGTCTGTGGAATTCTCTGCCTCAGAGGGCGGTGGGCAAGATTAGCAAAATTAGCAAGTTTGTTGATGAAGCAAAAGTGAGTGGTTTTGCAGATAGTGAAGATGGTTGTGAACGATTGCAGCAGGATCTGGATCGATTGGCCAGGTGGGCGGAGGAATGGTGGATGGAATTTAATACAGAGAAGTGTGAGGTGTTGCATTTTGGGACGTCGAACAAGGGCAGGACCTACACAGTGAATGGTCGGCCTCTGGGTAGAGTTGTAGAGCAGAGGGATCTAGGAGTACAGGTCCATGGTTCCTTGAAGGTCGAGTCGCT
The DNA here is from genome assembly GCF_010909765.2 of Amblyraja radiata. Lineage (NCBI taxonomy): Eukaryota > Metazoa > Chordata > Chondrichthyes > Rajiformes > Rajidae > Amblyraja > Amblyraja radiata. The sequence continues at coordinate 122,888,366 of NC_045957.1, read as the reverse complement.
GGTAGATAAGGCGGTCAAAAAAGCTTTTGACACTTTGGCCTTCATCAGTCAAAGTATTGAATATAGAAGTCTGAAGAAGGGTTTCGGCCCGAAACGTCGCCTATTTCCTTCGCTCCATAGATGCTGCTGCACCCGCTGAGTTTCTCCAGCATTTTGTGTACCTATTGAATATAGAAGTTGGGAGGTCATGTTGCAGTTGTACAAGACGTTGGTGAGGCCGCATTTAGAATATTGTGTTCAGTTCTGAGCACCTTGCTATAGGAAAGATGTTGTCAAGCTGGAAAGGGTACAGAGAAGATTTATGAGGATGTTGCCAGGACTCGAGGGTGTGAGCTACAGGGAGAGGTCGAGCAGGCTGGGTCTCTATTCCTTGGAGCGCAGGAGGATGAGGGGAGATCTTATAGAGGTGTACAAAATCATGAGAGGAATAGATCGGGTAGACGCACAGAGTCTCTTGCCCAGAGTAAGGGAATCGAGGACCAGAAGACAAGGGTTTAAGGTGAAGGGGCAAAGATTTATTAAGAATCTGAGGGGGAACTTTTTGCGATGTGGAAGGAAACTGGAGCACCCGGAGAAAACCCACGCGTTCACAGGGAGATGGTACGAAGCCCGTACAGACAGCACCTGCGGCCATGGTCGATTCTGGATCTCAAGGGGTTTGAGGCAGCAACTCTACCGCTGCACTGCTGTGGAAGCCTCAGTTTTGCCCAGTAATAAGATTAGTCTCCCAATGTCATTGTGCGTCAGTTTTTAAATTACAACTGCATGACAATAATCTGATTACTCAGCACTCTCATAGAGAGTGGACACGAGCGGCACGGTGGCGCAGCGGTGGAGTTGCTGCCTTGCAGCGCCAGAGACCCAAGTTCGATCCTGACCACGGGCGCTGCCTGTGCGGAGTTTGCACGTACTCCCCGTGACCCGCGTGGGTTTCCCCCGAGATCTTCGGTTTCCTCTCACACTCCAAAGACTTGTGCAGGTTTGTAGGTTAATTGGATTCTGTAAATTGTCCCCAGTGTGTAATACGATAGTGCTATGTACGGGGTGATCGTTAGTCGGCACGGACTCGGTAGGCCGAACAGCCTGTTTCCGCGCGGTTTCTCTAAACTACCCTGGCCATCCCCTCTCACATCGGGCAAGAGGTACAGAAATGTGAAAACGCACACCTCCAGATTCAGGGACAGTTTCTTCCCCGGCTGTTATCAGGCAACTGAACCATCCTACCACAAACGGAGAGCGGTCCTGAACTACTATCTACCTCTTTGGTGACCCTTGGACTATCCTTGATCGGACTTTGAAGGTAGACAAAAGTGCTGGAGAACCTCAGCGGGTGCGGCAGCATCGATGGAGCGAAGGAAATAGGGCCGAAACCCTTCTTCAGACCCCCTCTTGATCGGACTTTTCTGGCTTTACTTTGCACTAAACATTATTCCCTTATCATGTGTCTGTACACTGTGGACGGCTCGATTGTAATCATGTGTTGTCTTTCTGGTTGGCTGACTGGTTAGCACGCAACAAAAGCTTTTCACTGTACCTCGGTACACGTGACAATAAACTAAACTGAACTCAACTAAAAGGCTAAACACAGCCCACTCTGGCATCTTAGATTTCTGATTATCCCATTAAAGTGTATCAAATGCCAGCAGTTTCTGGAGCAAATCTTCCCAGTCATATGGTAACTGTTCAGATTCAGATTCAATTTTAATTGTCATTGTCAGTGTACAGTACAGAGACGCGCTCCAGACGGCGAGTGCGGACGCATGAAGTCGCGCGGGATCTTCGTGGGACCGTCGCGCCTCAACACGACGACGAGGTCGCGTAATTAGCGTGCCAAGGACACGTAAGTGGGACAGCCCCTTAAGACTGCAGCATCTGCAGTTCCTCGTGTCTGAGGTGCGAGATTCTTGCCAGATTTTGAAATGTTAATTTGTCCACTTGGACTGCTACTGACAACAGTTCCTGGCTGCTTCCAGCACTTGCTATTTTGGGATTCTTGCTCCTTAAAATGATTCATACGGCAATTTGCTGAAGCAGGAAAGATCGACATCTGTTTCCAATCCGTTCCTGAGAAACATGTTTTGGCAAATGCAATCTTTTGCTTCTTGAAACTTTGCTTTTGATATGTTTTCATGTCACGCCGCGAGGTATGTGTTCAGCAGATGGAAGCCTTCACTGTAGACTTGTGCCGAACGAGCCTAATGACTTTAGACTCTGGAAACACAGGCCCTTCGGCCCACCCATTCCGTGCCGGCCCAGCGATCACTAGTTCTATCTTACACAGCAGAGAACAATTTTCCGACCCTGTTAAAGAAGGAACCGCAGATGCTGGAAAAATCGAGGGCAGACAAAAGTGCTGGAGAAACTCAGCGGGTGAGGCAGCATCTATGGAAAGAAGGAATGGGTGATGTTTCGGGTCGAGACCCTTCTTCAGACTGATGTGGAGGTGGGGGGAGGGGGCGGGAACCCGCCCCCTCCCCCCACACCTCCACATCAGTCTGAAGAAGGGTCTCGACATCAGTCTACAGACCCAAAACGTCACCTATACCTTCAAGTCAAGTCAAGTTTATTTGTCACATACACATACGAGATGTGCAGTGAAATGAAAGTGGCAATGCTCGCGGACATTTGTGCAAAAGACAAACAACCAAACAACCAAACAAACTATAAACACAATCATAACACACATATTCTTTTACATAATAAATAATGGAAGGAAAAACGATCAGTAGAGTTAGTCCCTGGTGAGATAGGCGTTTACAGTCCAATGGCCTTCGCTCCATAGATGCTGCCTCACCCACTCCAGGATTTTTGTCTACAGACCCAGTTAAGGGCCTGTCCCACTTTCACGACCTAATTCACGACCTCTGCCGAGTTTGCCCTCGACTCATACAGGGATGGCGGGACTGTCATATGCTGAGTGAATGGAGCAGCTGGGCTTGTACACTCTGGAGTTTAGAAGGATGAGAGGCGATTGAAACATATAAGATTGTTAAGGGTTTGGACACGCTAGAGGCAGGAAACATTTTCCCGATGTTGTGGGAGTCCAGAACCAGGGGCCACAGTTTAAGAATAAGGGTTAAGCCATTTAGAACTGAGACGAGGAAACACTTTTTCTCACAGAGAGTGGTGAGTCTGTGGAATTCTCTGCCTCAGAGGGCGGTGGAGGCAGGTTCTCTGGATGCTTTCAAGATAGAGCTAGATAGGGCTCTTAAAAATAGCCCTATATTCAGGGGATAGTCAGGGGATATAGTCAGGGGATATGGGGAGAAGGCAGGAACGGGGTACTGATTGGGGATGATCAGCCATGATCACATTGAATGGCGGTGCTGGCTCGAAGGGCCAAATGGCCTACTCCTGCACCTATTGTCTATTGTCTATTGTCTATTCTTCCTGATGAGTCGAGTTCAGTCCAGCTCATTGTCACGTGTAGAGAGGTAGAGCGAAAAGCTTTTTTGTTGCGTGCTAACCAGTCAGCGGAAAGACAACACATGATTGCAGTCGAGCATACGGATGCACGATTAGGGAATAACGTTTAGTACAAGGTAAAGCTAGCAAAGCCTGATCAAAGATGTCCCAAGCGTGTCCAAAGAGGTAGATAGTAGTTCAGCACTGCTCTCTGGTTGTGGTAGGATGGTTCAGTTGCCTGACAACAGCTGGGAAGAAACTGTCCCTGAATCTGGAGGTGTGCGTTTTCACACTTCTGTACCTCACGCCCGATAGGAGAGGGGAGAAGAGGGAGTGACCGGGGTGTGACTGGTCCTTGAGTCTGAATAGGGGTCTCAAGCCAAAACAATAGACGATAAGTGCAGGAGTAGGCCATTCGGCCCATGGAGCCAGCACTGATCATCCACAATCAGTACCCCGTTCCTGCCTTCTCCCCATACCCCCTGGCTACGCTATATTTAGGAGCCCTATCTAACTCTCTTTGGAAAGCATCCAGAGAACCGGCCTCCACCGCCTTCTGAGGCAGAGAATTCCACAGACTCACAACTCACTGGGTGAAAAGGTTTTTCCTCATCTCCGTTCTAAATGGCCGACCCCTTGTTCAAAAGTCACCCATTGCTTGTCTCCGGAGCCTCCTTGTTTATGCTGCTGGCCTTGCCGAGGCAGTATCGTTCGCTCGTGTGTTCAAAGGTTCAAAGGTCATTTTTATTGGTCACATACACCTAGGTGCGGTGAAATGCTTCTTGCCAATGCAGCACATAAAGAAAGAATTCAGACATAACAGCAATAAAGAAATTTAAACATAAAAACATCCCCCCACAATGGTTCCCATTATGAGGGAAGGCACAAGGTCCAGTCCCCATCCCATGTCCACCCATAGTCGGGCCTATTGAGGCCTCCACAGTTGCCTTTACGGAGGCCCGGTGTTCCAGGCATGTCAGACCATGGAGCTCGCTGTTGGCTTCTGTCCTCGTCCAACATGTGGACAGAGTGCATCGCCTCGTCGCTTCCAGGGATGGCGATGAGGAGGCTTCTGTCGTGATCCCCGAGGCAGTATGATGGTAGCGGTGAAGAGAACAGAAACAGTAGGTCTTGGGATCGGTTTGTTATTGTCACATGCAAAACAAAGCTACAGAGAAAATCTTTGTTTTGAGACCTAAACAGTCAAACCATAACATACACGCGTACAATCAAGCTCACGCCAGCATAACATGTGGTGCAGAGAGAAAAACACCAGAGTGTAGAATATAGAGTTACAGCCACACAGTCTGTGGTGGCCACGATGCAACAATATGCAATGATATCTGATATTGGTGCCATTTCAATCAGGAGTGGTTTAAAGGGACTACAAATAAACTGAAGGAACAGCACATCAAACGGACACAGAGTGCTGGAGTAACTCAGCGGGTCCGGCAGCATCTCTGGAGAACATGGATAGATGGCGTTTTCGGTCAGGACCCTTCTTCAGACTGATTGTAGAGGGGAAAGAAAGCTGGAAGAGAGATGAAGGCACGACATAAGTGTCCTGACCTGAAACGGCACCGATCCATGTTCTCCACAGATGCTGCCTGAGTACAGGTGCATGGTTTCTTGAAGGTCGAGTCGCTGGTAGACAAGGTGGTCAAAAAGGCTTTTGGCACATTGGCCTTCATCAGTCAGAGTATAGAAGTTGGGAGGTCATGTTGCAGTTGTATAAGACATTCATGAGACCGCATTTAGAGTATTGTGTTCAGTTCTGGGCACCATCTTATAGGAAAGATGTTGTCAAGCTGGAAAGGGTGCAGAGAAGATTTACGAGGTTGTTGCCAGGACTAGAGGGTCTGAGCTACAGGGAGAGGTTGAGCAGGCTGGGTCTCTATTCCCTGGAGCGCAGGAGGATGAGGGGAGATCTTATAGACGTGTATAAAATCACGAGAGGAATAGATCAGGTAGATGCACAGAGTCTCTTGCCCAGAATAGGTGAATTGAGGACCAGAGGACATAGGTTTAAAGTGAAGGGGAAAAGATTTAATAGGAATCCGAGGGGTAACTTTTTCACACACAGGGTAGTGGGTGTATGGAACAAGCTGCCAGAAGAGGTAGTTGAGGTTGGAATTATCCCAGCGTTTTAGAAACAGTTAGACGGGTACATGGATAGGACAGGTTTGGAGGGATATGGACCAAGAGCAGGCAGGTGGGACTAGTGTAGCTGGGACATGTTGGCCGGCGTGGACAAGATGGGCCGAAGGGCCTGTTTCCATGCTGTGTCACTCTATATCTAAGCAGTTCCTTGTGTCGACATATACTTACTTAGTAGGTAACAAGGGACATGGATGAAGATCCCTTCGGCCCAACATCCACGCGGACCATGATGCCCCATCTAAACTGGTCTCACCTGCCCGCGTTTGGCCGTATCCTTCTAAATCCTTCCTGGCCAAATGTCTTTAAAATGTTCTTCTAGTACCAGCCTTAACTGCCTCGTCTGGCAGCTCATTCCATGCACCCACCACCCTTTGTGAGAGAACGTCGCCCCTGAGATTCCTATCAGATTCTGACTACGGACGCTGTCTGTGTGGAGTTTGTACGTTCTCCATGTGACCGCGTGGGTTGTCTCCGTGTTTCCTCCCACGCTCCAAAGATGTGCAGGTTTGTAGGTTTAAAAAAAAACTGTTAAAAATTGTCCCGGGTGTGCGTAATAATAATAATAATAATAAATTTTATTTAATGGGCGCCTTTCATACATCTCAAGGACACCTTACATAGTAATCGGAATAAAAACATATAATCGGAATAAAACAAGTAATTAAAGACATCACAGTGACACAAATTAAAAACAGAATTCAATCCAAAAACAGAAAATCAAAAACACAGTGTGAAGAGAGAGCAGCGGCAACCAAAGCGTGCCAGCGTCCACTCTCTCTTCACGGCAGCCATACATGCGTAGTGTGTGTTAGTGTATGGGGATCACTGGTCAGCATGGACTCGGCGGGCCGAAGGGCCTGTTTCCCGGCTGTATCTCTAAATTGAATTTTCCCCTCTCACCTTAAACCTATATCCTCTGGTTCTTGATTCCTCCATTGCCCCTTGACAAATTCTGCAAGGCTTACAAATCAGTCTTTCAATTTGCCTTTATTTTGGGAAATGTGCTAGTTTTAACACGTTAAACTAACACACTGGGCGGTTACGGTGGCGCAGCGGTAGAGTTGATGCCTTGCAGCGAATGCAGCGCCATGGACCCGGGTTCGATCCCGACTATGGGTGCTTGTCTGTACGGAGTTTGAACGTTCTCACCTGGAGTATTGTGTGCAGTTTTGGTCCCCTAATTTGAGGAAGGACATTCTCGCTTTTGAGGGAGCGCAGCGTAGGTTCACCAGGTTAATTCCCGGGATGGCGGGACTGTCATGTGCTGAGAGAATGGAGCGGCTGGGCTTGTACACTCTGGAGTTTAGAAGGATAAGAGGGGATCTTATTGAAACATATAAGATTACTAAGGGTTTGGACACGCTAGAGGCAGGAAACATGTTCCCGATGTTGGGGGAATCCAGAACCAGGGGCCACAGTTTAAGAATAAGGAGTAAGCCATTTAGAACGGAGATGAGGAAACACTTTTTCTCACAGAGAGTTGTGAGTCTGTGGAATTCTCTGCCTCAGAGGGCGGTGGAGGCCGGTTCTCTGGATGCTTTCAAGAGAGAGCTAGATAGGACTCTTAAAGATAGCGGAGTCAGGGGATATGGGGAGAAGACAGGTATGGGGTACTGATTGGGGATGATCAGCCATGATCACATTGAATGGTGGTGCTGGCTCGTAGGGCCAAATGGCCTACTCCTGCGTCAATTGTCTCCCTCTGACCTGCGTAGGTTTTCTCCGAGATCTTCGGTTTATTCCCACATTCCAAAGCCGTACAGGTTTGTAGGTTAAACGTTAAAAAATTGTTCCTAGCGGGTGTAGGATAGTGTTCGTGTGCGGGGATCGCTGGTCGGCGCGGACCCGATGGGCCAAAGGGCCTGTTTCCCTGCTGTATCTCTGACCTGAAGACACTAAACTGAAATGAGTTGATTTATATAATGTTAACGTCAAGAGTCAGGCGAGGTTTGGTGTTCTGCTGAAAGTTTTCATTCATTCCTAACTCGTGTTCGCCCTCGACATTGGAACACAAAAAGCCATTATGAGCGCCAGCGAGCTTGCCGGTTATTTAATAACACTTCAATTATTCCATGTGACTCTATTTTGCTCCGTTGGCTGATGCAAGTTGTGTGGGCCAAGTGAAAGATAAGAATGTTTCACCAAAATTCCCAGCACCAATAGTTTAGAGATACAGCGCGGAAACAGGCCCTTCGGCCCACTGAGTCTGCGCCGACCGCACTTCACACACTAGGGACACTTTCACATTTACTCCAAGTCAATTAACCTATAGACCCGCACGTCTTTGGAGTGCGGGAGGAAACCGAAGATCTCGGAGAAAACCCACGCGGGTCACGGGGAGAACGTGCAAACTCCGCACAGACAGCGCCTGTAGTTAGGATCGAACCCGGGTCTCTGGCGCTGCGAGGCAGCAACTCTACCGCTGCGCCACCGTGACTGTGTGGCGATACAGCTTTACCTGAGGCAGCGTGGAGTGTGGACAGAGTATATGGCGGGGAGTGTGGTCTGTGTGATGGACTGGGCCACATCTACAATGGTGGGGAGTGTGGCCTGTGTGATGGACTGGGCTACATCTACAATTGGGCGGAGTGTGGCCTGTGTGATGGACTGGGCCACATCTACAATGGTGGGGAGTGTGGCCTGTGTGATGGACTGGGCCACATCTATGACTCTGCAGTGCCTTGCGGTCTTGTCCAGAGCTGTTCCCAGGCCTATCTGTGATGTCATGCCAGTATGTCCTCCAGTTTAATCAGCGTGTAATTCAAGGATAAAGCAAACATCCACGTTCTCAGCCACGAGGAGTACTTGTACAAACAAATCTTCTTCCATCTTCCCATCCCCCCCCCCCCGTCCCAGAGGAGATCTTCATGTAACCATTCCGCTGTGCTGTGTCCCACTGTTTGGACTTATACATTCCAAGCATATTTTCCAAGGCATTTAACCTTCCCCACTTCCTGCCCTGTTGAGTGTAACTTCCATTGCGATGGAGTCATAGAGTGATACAGCATGAAAACAGGCCCTTCAGCCCAACTTGCCCACACTGACCAACATGTCCCAGCTACACTAGCCATACAGCATGGAAACAGGCCCTTCAGCCCAACTTGCCCACACCGGCCAACATGTCCCAGCTACACTAGTCATACAGCATGTAAACAGGCCCTTCAGCCCAACTTGCCCACACTGTCCAACATGTCCCAGCTACACTAGCCATACAGCATGGAAACAGGCCCTTCAGCCCAACTAGCCCACACCGACCAACATGTCCCATCTACACTAGTCATACAGCATGGAAACAGGCCCTTCAGCCCAACTTGCCCACACCGGCCAACAATCCCAGCTACACTAGTCATAGAGTGATACAGCGTGGAAACAGACCCCTCGGCCCAACTTGCCCACACCGGCCAACAATGTCCCAGCTACACTAAAGAGCGGCCCTGAGCTCCCATCTACCTCATCGAAGAGCCGCGGACTATCTTTGATCAGACTTTACCTTGCACTAAATGTTATTCCTTTATCCTGTGTCTGTACACTGCGGACGGCTCGATTGTAATCAAGTATTGTCCTTCTGCTGACTGGTTAGCACGCAACAAAAGCTTTTCACTGTACCTCGGTACACGTGACAATAAACTAAACTGAACTAAAGACAGGCACTATCACAGCATGTAAAAGGTATGTGCAGTCATGGAGTGATACAGCGTGGAAACAGGCCCTTCGGCCCAACATGCCCATCACCCACCAACATGCCCTACCTACACTACTCCCACCTGCCTGCGTTTGGCCCATGTCCCTCCAAAACTGTCCTATCCACGAACCTGTCCGAATGTACTTTAAATGTTATAGTATCTTAAATGTTGTTATAGTTTGGACCGGTGCATGGATATGAACGGCACGGTGGCGCAGCGGTAGAGTTGCTGCCTCACATCGCCAGAGATCCGGGTTCGATCTTAACTATGGGCTATGTTTGTACGGAGTTTGCACGTTCTCCCCGTGACCGCGTGGGTTTTCTCCGAGATCTTCGGTTTCCTCCCACACTACAAAGATGTACAGGTTTGTAGGTTAATTGACTTGGTGTAAATGTAAATTGTCCCCTAATGTGGGTGTAGGATAGTGTTAGTCTCGTGTTTGTACAAACCTGGGTCCCTGGCGCTGTGAGGCAGCAACTCTACCCGCTGCGCTACCGTGCTGCCTCTGTAGTTTCACGCGTCTCCGTGCACGCGGCGCGTTCACGTGTGATTTACTTGTACCTGACGAGGAAGGACATTCTTGCTATTGAGGGAGTGCAGCGTAGGTTTACAAGGTTAATTCCCGGGATGGCGGGACTGTCGTGTGCTGAGAGAATGGAGCAGCTGGGCTTATACACTCTGGAGTTTAGAAGGATGAGAGGGTATCTCATTGAAACATATAAGATTGTTAAGGGCTTGGACACGCTAGAGGCAGGAAACATGTTCCCAATGTTGGGGGAGTCCAGAACCAGGGGCCACAGTTTAAGAATAAGGAGTAAGCCATTTAGAACGGAGACGAGGAAACACTTTTTCTCACAGAGAATTGTGAGTCTGTGGAATTCTCTGCCGCAGAGGGCGGTGGAGGCAGGTTCTCTGGATGCTTTCAAGAGAGAGCTAGATAGGGCTCTTAAAGATAGCGGAGTCAGGGGATGTGGGGAGAAGGCAGGAACGGGGTACTGACTGGGGATGATCAGCCACGATCACATTGAATAGCGGTGCTGGCTCGAAGGGCCGAATGGCCTACTCCTGTACCTATTGTATATTGTCTGAAGTTACCTGTCTCTTCCTTTGACCAGGTGTACACGTATAAGGTGAACGCATTGACCAGGGAGAAGGTTGCGGTGATGCACACGAGCAGCGTGGATGGCCTGGAGGACATGGCGAGCCTGGCGGACCTGCACGAAGGGGCAATCATGCATAACCTGCACATTCGCTACAAGCAGGACTGCATATACGTAAGTCTCATGACATGCGACCGTGCGCGCTTTGAAGTCTCTGCGCTGTCTGCCGGACGGGAGCGGGGAGAAGAAGGGCGGCACGGTAGAGGCGCAACAGTTGAGTCGCTGCCTCACAGCGCCAGAGACCCGGGTTCCATCCCGACCACGGGTGCTGCCTGTACGGAGTTTGCGCGTTCTCCCCGTGACGTGCGTGGGTTATATCCGAGATCTTCGGTTTCCTCCCACACTCCAAAGACGTGCAGGTTTGTAGGTTAATTGGCTTGGTAAATGTAAAAATTGTCTCTAGTGGGTGTAGGATGGTGTAAAAATGCCCACGAGTAAAAAAAAGGTCGCCAACATACTCGTAGGTGTAGGCGTAGTAGGTCGGCACGTTAGTCGTAGGTAATCGAGGGTAGTCAAAGGTAGTCGTAGATAGTCTTCATCATAGTCGAAGGAAGGTCGAAGGAGGTCGTCTTCACCCTCCACTTTTCGGTGTCCAATTTTCCCGAAGTTAGTGTAGCTAGTCTTCAACATAGTTGAAGGAGGTCTTCAACATGACATTTTTTCAAACTCTCCTAAACTCTTCTAAACTCGCCAATTAGGTTTCGCCCAAGTGGGACAGCCCCTTAACTTTGCAACATGTTGGGCATGGAGATTGTGGGCCGAAGGGCCTGATGCTGTGCTGGGCACCGCTCCATGTTCCAAGTGCAGAGTAACAATGTTGTTCTATTTATCCCCACAATTAGAAACACTACAATCATCACCTTATAATCCGTCTTTTCCTCAAAGACTTGTTACACTATTGCATTTTTGCAAAACTTGTCTTATCAGAGAAGTCAATTGGAAGTAAATTAAATGTAAAACAAAATCTTGTGTAGATAGACATCACGGTTGACAGCAACACTGTAACTCAAGGGGACTCCCGGCCTGCTTCAAGAGCCTGTCGACCGGGAGATTTTGCCAATCTCGTCCACTCCTCGAGTCAACTCCAATCTCAGAAAGACAAAGTGTACACAAATTGCTACTGAGCAATCCACACATTGTTTCTGTTTGGTTTAGATTAATTTTTTGAGATACGAAGCGGAAACAGGCCCCTTCGGCCCACCCAGTCCGCCCCGACCAGCGATCCCCGCAGATTAACACTGCCCCCCCCCCCACACACACACACACACACACACACTCCCGGGACAATTTACATTTACACCAAGCCAATCGACCGACAAACCTGCACGTCTTTGGAGTGCGGGAGGAAGCCCGGACAACCCGGAGAAAACCCACGCTGGTCACGGGGAGAAGGATCATTTTGCATTGATGAGCGTTTGACGGCACTGGGCCTGTACTCGCTGGAGTTTGGAAGAATGAAGGGGGACCTCATTGAAACTTACTGAATAGTGAAAGGCCTGGATAGAGTGGATGTGGAGAGGATGTTTCCACTAGTAGGAGAGTCTAGGACTAGAGGTCACAGCCTCAGATTCAAAGGATGTTCCTTTAAGAAGGAAATGAGGAGGAATTTCTTTAGTCAGAGGGTATAGAAACATATAAAATTATTATAGAAACATATAAAATTATAAAAGGACTGGACAAGCTAGATGCAGGAAAAATGTTCCCAATGTTGGGCGAGTCCAGAACCAGGGGCCACAGTCTTAGAATAAAGGGAAGGTCATTTAAGACTGAGGTGAGAAAAAAGTTTTCACCCAGAGAGTTGTGAATTTATGGAATTCCCTGCCACAGAGGGCAGTGGAGGCCAAATCACTGGATGGATTTAAAAGAGAGTTAGATAGAGCTCTAGGGGCAAGTGGAGTCAAGGGATATGGGGAGAAGGCAGGCAGGGATTATTGATAGTGGATGATCAGCCATGATCACAATGAATGGCGGTGCTGGCTCGAAGGGCCGAATGGCCTCCTCCTGCACCTATTTTCTCTGTTTCTATGTTTCTATGTATGCAGGTTAATTGGCTTGGTAAATGTAAAAAATTGTCCCTATTGGGTATAGGATAGTGTTAATGTGAGGGGATCGCTGGTCGGCGCGGCCCCGATGGGCAGAAAGCGCCTGTTTCCGCGCTGTATCTCTAAACTAAACTAAAGAAGGTGCAAACTCCGTACAGACAGCACCCCATAGCCAGGATCGAACCTGGGTCTCTCTAGAGCAGCAACTCCACCGCCATGCCGCCCCATGTGAAATGCACAGGAGCAGGGTGTGTTCGGTGGAAGTTGGCTTTGCGATATCAAGGATGTGGAGGCTTTTAAATTCAGTTTAGTTTAATGTCGCGTGTACCGAGCTACAGTGAAAAGCTTTTTGTTGCGTGCTTTCCGTCAGTGGAAAGACAGTACATGATTACAATCAAGCCGTCCGCAGTGTACAGATAAAGGGGTATAACATTTGGCCTGCGTTCAACAATGTGGACCTGTGCTGACAGAAGGAATCTCGATTCACACTTGGCTCTCAGCAGCCTCTCAACAGTTAAATTGTTGATGTTCTCCAGACCCAAGTCTGGCGTTAGATAGTGTTTAGTTTAGAGATACAGTGCGGAAACAGGCCCTTTCGCCCACCAGAAGGCAGGAGAATGGGCTTAGGAGGGAGATACAGATCAGATAGGATTAGCAATAGACAATAGACAATAGGTGCAGGAGTAGGTCATTTGGACCTTCGAGCCAGCACCGCCATTCAATGTGATCATGGCTGATCATCCCCAATCAGTACCCCGTTCCTGCCCTCTCTCCATATCCCCTGACTCCGCTATTTTTAAGAGCTCTATCTAGCTCTCTCTTGAAAGCATCTAGAGAACCTGCCTCGTGGTTCTTCAATCGGAGAACGGAGACGAGGAAACACTATTCTCACAGAGAGTGGTGAGTCTGTGGAATTCTCTGAGGCAGAGAATTCCACAGACTCACCACTCTCTGTGAGAATAGTGTTTCCTCGTCTCCGTTCCCCGATTGAATGGCGGAGCAGACTTGATGGTCCACGTGGCCTAGTTCTGACCGTGTCAGCGGTAGAGTCGCTGCCTCACAGCGAATACACTGCCGGAGCAGAGGGCCAGCGTTTCTTTCCTTCAGTCAACCTGCTTTTTACATTGAAATCTTATAGAGGCGTGTAAAAGCATGAGAGGTGTTAGCTGCCACAGTGGCGCAGCAGTAGAGTTGCTGCCTCACATCGGGTAGACTCAATAGGCCTTTGACTTATGACTAGATGAGAGAGTAGGATAACACAGAACTAGTGTGAATGAGGTTAATTCCCGGGATGGCGGGACTGTCATATGTTGAAAGAATGGAGCGCCTGGGCTTGTATACACTGGAATTTAGAAGGATGAGAGGATATCTTATTAAAACATATAAGATTATTAAAGAATCTTATATAAAGATTATTAAAGAGTCTGAAGAAGGGTTTCGGCCCGAAACGTCGCCTATTTCCTTCGCTCCATAGATGCTGCTGCACCCGCTGAGTTTCTCCAGCAATTTTGCGTACCTAAGATTATTAAAGGTTTGGACACGCTAGAGGCAGGAAACATGTTCCCGATGTTGGGGGAGTCCAGAACCAGGGGCCACAGTTTAAGAATAAGGGGTAGGCCATTTCGAACGGAGATGAGGAAAAACGTTTTCACCCAGAGAGTTGTGAATCTGTGGAATTCTCTGCCTCAGAGGGCAGTGGAGGCCGATTCTCTGGATACTTTCAAGAGAGAGTTAGATCGAGATCTTAAAGATAGCGGAGTCAAGGGGTATGAAGAGAAGGCAGGAACGGGGTACTGATTGTGGATGATCAGCCATGATCACAGTGAATGGCGGTGCTGGCTCGAAGGGTCGAATGGCCTACTCCTGCACCTATTGTCTATTGTTTATTGAACGGGTGATTGTTGGTTGGCATGGACTCAGTGGGCCGAAGGGTCTGTTTCCGAGCTGTCTCTCTAAACTAAACTAAAGCTGCCATCTTTCCATCTTCGTGACCAAGTCAAACTCGGAGAATAGTTGACTCCAAACCCTTCCTTACGCAAGAGCTTTCACCACAAAGGACACACTGATTCCATAAGTCAGTTCACCACAGAATTCTCTGAAGCAATTAGAGCTGTATTTCCTACATATTGTACACTCACAGAGTCATACAGTGTGGAAAAAGGCCCTTCGGCCCAACCCATCCATGCTAACCAACAGGCCCCATCTACGCCAGTCCCACCTGCCTGCATTTGGCCCCATATCCCTCTAAACCTGCCCCATCCATGTACCTGCCCAGATGTGTTTTAAATGCTGGCGGTTGCAAACCATTCATGCAAGACATAAATCAAATTCCTCGTAAGTTGCAAAACACACTTGGCTTCGTATGAGTTATGAGTCATAATCCCTGCTGCACCGACCTCCTCTGGCAGCTTATTCCATACACCCACCACCACCCAACTGAAAAAATGTTCCCATCAGTCTACACCAGGGGTCGGCAACCTACGGCCCCCGGGGCCGAATGCGGCCCGTAACCCGTGATCAACCGGCCCACCAAGCGCGGCCGAGCTCTGTCTGTACCGCATCCTGCGCAAAGCCGCCGGCACGGCCGCGCACCTTCTGTGAACACGTTTAAGAAGGAACTGCCGATGCTGGAAAAATCGAAGGTAGACAAAAAAAATCAAGATTCAAGAGAGTTTATTGTGTCCCAGATAGGACAAGGAAATTCTTGCTTTGCTTCAGCACAACAGAATATAGAAGGCATGAATACAGAACAGATCAGTGTGTCCATATACTATTGTATAAATATATACACACATGAATAATAAAAATGAATAAATAAAACAGATAAAGTGCAAATAAACTGATAATGGGCTATTAATGTTCAGAGTTTTGTTTGAGTTGAGTTCAATAGCCTGATGGCTGTGGGGAAGGAGCTGTTCCTGAACCTAGACGTTGCAGTCTTCAGGCTCCTGTACCTTCTACCTTTTGTATTGTATTGTATTGTATTGTATTCAAATTTATTGTCATTGTCTCAATTAGAGACAACGAAATGAATTTCCCTTTACAGTCAGTATCATAAAAATAAATAAATAATAAATAATAAAACATGTTAAAAATAAAATAGAATTTAAAAAAAAAGCACAAACACAGAAAGTCCACGACACGACATAACACAATGGCACCAAGGTGAGGAAGGCACCATAGTCCAGCCAGCCTCCCCTCCGATCTTCCCAGATGTTCATCTGTGGTCGGGGCCTTCCGAGCACCCGCAGTCGCCACCCCGGGCGGCCCGATGCTCAGGCCCTCTCGCCGGGCCGGTGGAACGCCGACGCCGAACCCCGACGGTGACATCCTCCTCCTCAGCGGCCCGGACCTCCCGATCAGCCGCTGTACAACAAGTAGTCAACTCGCTGAAGGTAGAGGGGAGAGGAGTGTGTGGCCAAGATGGTGTGGGTCCTTGATGATGCTGCCAGCCTTTTTGAATCAGCGACTGCGATAGATCCCCTCGATGGTGGGGAGGTCAGAGCCGTTGATGGACTGGGCAGCGCTGACTACTTTTTGTAGTCTTTTTCATGCGAGGATTGCACGAGGCTGCCTCACCCGCTGAGTTTCTCCAGCATTTTCGTCCACCTTCTGCCAACACGTGATTTGATGCCTGCCATCCGGGGCGGGGCGGGGCGGGATGGGGGCAGGATTCACGTGTACACGTAATAGATGTGGACCGTCATCCGCTCACAGACGTGCGTCCCGGCCCCGATGCAGAACAAGGTTGCCCACCCCTGCTCTAATACATGATTACAGTCAAGCCATTCACAGTGTACAGATACAGTGGCTTGCAAAAGTATTCATACCCCTTGAACCTTTCCACATTTTGTCACGTTACAACCACAAACGTAAATGTATTTTATTGGGATTTTATGTGATAGACCAACACAAAGTGGCGCATAATTGTGAAGTGGAAGGAAAATGATACATGGTTTTCAAATTTTTTTACAAATAAAAAACTGAAAAGTGTGGCGTGCAAAAGTATTCAGCCCCCCTTTACTCTGATATCCCTATATAAAATCCAGTGCAACCAATTGCCTTCAGAAGTCACCTAATTAGTAAATAGAGTCCACTTGTGTGTAATCTAATCTCAGTATAAATACAGCTGTTCTGTGAAGGCCTCAGAGGTTTGCTAGAGAACATTAGTGAACAAACAGCATCATGAAGCCCAAGGAACACACCAGACAGGTCAGGGATAAAGTTGTGGAGAAGTTTAAAACAGGGTTAGGTTATAAAAAAATATCCCAAGCTTTGAACATCTCACGAAGCACTGTTCAATCCATCATCTGAAAATGGAAAGAGTATGGCACAACTGCAAACCTACCAAGACATGGCCGTCCACCTAAACTGACAGGCCGGGCAAGGAGAACATTGATCAGAGAAGCAGCCAAGAGGCCCATGGTAACTCTGGAGGAGGTGCAGAGATCCACAGCTCAGGTGGGAGAATCTGTCCACAGGACAACTATTAGTCGTGCACTCCACAAATCGGGCCTTGTGGAAGAGTGGCAAGAAGAAAGCCATTGTTGATAAAAAGCCATAAGAAGTTCCATTTGCAGTTTGCCACAAGTCATGTGGGGGACACAGCAAACATGTGGAGGAAGGTGCTCTGGTCAGATGAGACCAAAATTGAAGTTTTTGGCCTAAATGCAAAACGCTATGTGTGGCGGAAAACTAACACTGCACATCACCCTGAACACACCATCCCCACTGTGAAACATGGTGGTGGCAGCATCATGCTGTGGGGATGCTTTTCTTCAGCAGGGACAGGGAAGCTGGTCAGAATTGATGGGAAGATGGATGGAGCCAATCTTGGAAGAAAACCTGTTAGAGTCTGCAAAAGACTTGAGACTGGGGCGGAGGTTCACCTTCCAGCAGGACAACGACCCTAAACATACAGCCAGAGCTACAATGGAATGGTTTAGATCAAAGCATATTCATGTGTTAGAATGGCCCAGTCAAAGTCCAGAACCTAAATCCAATTGAGAATCTCTGGCAAGACTTGAAAATTGCTGTTCACAGACGCTCTCCATCCAATCTGACTGAGCTTGAGCTATTTTGCAAAGATGAATGGGCAAAAATTTCAGTCTCTAGATGTGCAAAGCTGGTAGAGACATACCCCAAAAGACTTGCAGCTGTAATTGCAGCGAAAGGTGGTTCTACAAAGTATTGACTCAGGGGGGCTGAATACTTTTGCACGCCACACTTTTCAATTTTTTATTTGTAAAAAAATTTGAAAACCATTTATCATTTTCCTTCCACTTCACAATTATGCACCACTTTGTGTTGGTCTATCACATAAAATCCCAATAAAATACATTTACGTTTGTGGTTGTAACGTGACAAAATGTGGAAAAGATCAAGGGGTATGAAAACCTTTGCAAGCCACAGTACATGATAAATGGAATTTTGCTATGACACTCAAAATTGAGCTGAGGTTCATCCTGATTCCATTGATTGTCCTTGAGATGTTTCTACAACTTGATTGGAGTCCACCAGTGGTAACCTAAGTGCAATATAAAGTCCAATTAAAAATTATCTCCAAACAACCACGTTACCCCACCTGCTCGCGTTTGGCCCAAATACTTCCAAACCTTTCCTCTCCAAGTACAGGTCTAAAGAAGGGTCTCGACCCGAAACATCACCTGTTCTTTTTCTCCAGAGAATAGCAAGCCCAGCCGCTCCATTCTCTCAGCATTCTCTCAGCATATGACAGTCCCGCCATCCCGGGAATTAACCTTTGTAAACCTACGCTGCACTCCCTCAATAGCAAGAATGTCCTTCCTCAAAATGTAGAACTTACATTAGGAATTGTAGAACTGATGATTGTCTTATTTTGGATTTGTTTACAGACTTTTATTGGCTCCATCCTGGTCTCGGTCAATCCGTACAAGCCCATTAGTGGGCTTTATGACAAGAAGGCGATGGAGGATTACGGCACGCACCAACTGGGCGAACTCGCACCGCACATCTTCGCCATCGCCAACGAGTGTTACCACTGCCTCTGGAAACGCGGCGACAATCAATGTGTCCTCATCAGGTGACTAATCCCCCTCTCAGCTTTTTTATGTGTAGGGCGTGCACAGCCTAAAGGGCCTGTCCCACTTGCGTGTCCTTGGCACGCTAATTACGCGACCTCGTGGTCGTGTTGAGGCGCGACGGTCCCGCGAAGGTCGGGCGCGACTTCATGCGCCTGCACTCGCCGTCTGGAGCGCGCGACGTCATTTGAAGATGGACACAAAGCTGGAGTAACTCAGCGGGACCGGCAGCATCTCTGGAGAGAAGCAATGGGTGATGTTTCGTGTCGAGACCCTTCAGTCTGAAAGAAGGGTCTTGATCCGAAACGTCACCCATTGCTTCTCTCCATCGATGCTGCCGGTCCCGCTGAGTTACCCCAGCATTTTGTGTCTATCTTCAATTTTCTTGGCCCCGTTCTGGGAGTAAGAGTGGGGGCCGATCCGGACCGCAACGGCCGTGAGCCCCAGGCCGAGCTCGGCGATCGTTTGCCTGCTTCTGCTGCTGTTGGAGGTGAGACGTTGCATCGTGCCAGGGTCTTGGGCCTGTCCCACTTTGGCCGTCAGTTCCGCGACAGGTCGTTGGCGCGCAAGGATTTTGTTCGCTACAAAAACTTCGGAGCGCTGCACGATGTAGCGCACAACAACATACCCCTCCGTGCTTCTCAGTGGGACCGGCCTCACATGGCCACGCGATACCGGTACGCCGCAACGCGACCACGAGGTCGCGAAATTTGCGTGCCAAGGACACGTAAGTGGGACAGGCCCTTAAAGTTGTAACAAGACAAATTGTTCTGTTTGATGTTTAAGAAAGAACTGCAGATGCTGGAAAAATCGAAGGTCGACACAAAATGCTGGAGAAACTCAGCGGGTGAGGCAGCATCTATGGAGCGAAGGAATGGGTGACGTTTCCGGTCGAGACCCTTCTTCAGACTGATGTGGAGGTGGGGGGGTCCACCCTTCCCACTCCTCCCACCTCCACATCAGTCTGAAGAAGGATCTCGACCCGAAACGTCGCCTATTCCCTTTGCTCCATAGATGCCGCCTCACCCGCTGAGTTTCTCCAGCATTCTCGTTCTGTTTCATCTTCTGTTTGTGCACGCCAGGCTGATTGCATTCGTCGAAAAAACAGCGTGGACCACGTGAAGGTTGCAATCTCCTACCTCCCCCCCCCCTTTCATCACCTACTGTATTATGGCAGTATTAGGGCCATTTGGCCCATCAGGGACGGCACAGTGGCGCAGCGGTAGAGTTGTTGCCTTGCATCTTATAGAAACGTATACAATTATAAAAGGACTGGACAGGCTAGATGCAGGAGAAATGTTGCCCATGTTTGGGGGGGGGGGGGGGGGGGGGGAGACCAGATCCGGGGGCACAGTCTAAGAATAAAGGGGGAGGCTATTTAAAACTCAGATGAGAAAAAATCTTTTTCAGCCAGAGAGTTGTGAATTTAGACAATAGACAATAGACAAAAGACAACAGATAATAGGTGCAGGATTAGGCCATATGGCCCTTCAAGCCTGCACCGCCATTCACTGTGATCATGGCTGAGGAATTCTCTGCCATTGAAGGCCAATTCACTGGATGAATTTAAAAGAGAGTTAGATTTCGCTCGCGGGGCTAGCGGAGTCAGGGGATATGGGGAGAAGGCAGGAACGGGGTACTGATTGGGGATGATCAGCCATGATCACATTGAATGGCGGTGCTGACTCGAAGGGCCGAATTGCCGCCTTCTGCACCTATTGTCCATGAGACTGGGTTCCATCCTGACTACGATAGTTCAGTGGTGCTTTATTAGTCACACACGTAACTGCACAGCAAAATTTATTTTACTATGTAATACGCCTGCGGGCGCCGCCATTTTAGCGCCATTGTTTAAAGTCCAAAGACCGGGCAGCCCGTGGGCGTTCGATGTACTGGAACAGTTCCCGCGAAGCCACCTCCCTCTCCTCTCCTCTCCTCTCCTCGCCCGGCCATCTCTGTAACCAGGGGGTGCCTCCTGCCACTGGCCCTTGAAGGCGCTGGAGGCATCACCCCGGCCCACCCTCCCACCGGCCCTTGCCCCTCACGTCTCACGATCTCCAGCTCCGAGATTTCTCTGAGATCTTCGGTTTCCTCCCACACTCCAAAGACGTGAAGGATTGTAGGTGAATTGGCTTGGTGTAAATGTCAATTATCCCTAGTGTGTGTAGGATAGCGTCAGTGTGCGGGGGTCACTGGTCGGTGCGGACTCGTGGGCCGAAGGGCCTGTTTCAGCTCTGTGTCACTAAAACTAAAAACTAAACTATAAATATGACTCTGTAATTACCGCTGAGCGCAAAGTAATTGTTTCCATAATCTGTTAATTTAAGAGCATCCTGTTGATTTATGCACATTAAGTTATCTGCAGGAAGAAAGTTTTGACGTGAGGCCACTCATTTCCAGGCGATTAGATAGAGCAACATGCTTTCAATCAACTGCTTCTTTGGATTTAGCCAGATATTAATAAGCAAAGCCCTTATCGTAATTTTCTTTTAAAATATGTCCATAAATGATTTGATTTTGATGTTGCTGCCTCTGCGTGCATGGGCGTGGTCGATACTTGTCTCGCAGGTTCACTAGTTTACTGTATCCACTAGTTTAGTTTAGTTTTAGAGAACAGGCCCATCGGCCCACCCAGTCCGCACCGACCAGCGATCCCCGCACACTAGCACTATCCTACACACACACACACGAGGGACAATTTTTTACAATTGTGGCAAGGCAGTTGACTGACAAACCCGCACGTCTTTGGAATGTTGGGAGGAAACCGGAACACCCGGAGAAAACCCACGTGGGTCACGGTGAGAACGTGCAAACTCCGTACAGACAGCACCAGTGGTCAGGATGGAACCCGGGTCTCTGGCGCTGTGAGGCGGCAACTCCACCGCTGCCTATTCCTGTCCTGGGCCAAAAGCAGGCAGGTGGGATTAGTGTAGCTGGGACATGTTGGCCGGTGTGGGCGAGTTGGGCTGAAGGGCGTGTTTCCACACTGCATCACTCTTTGCCTCGATGACCTGGCATTACAGAGAAGAATGTCCCCGCTCGCTGGATTTGGATGATGTGACTTCATGATTTATTGTCAGCGTTTGACGGCACTGGGCCTGTACTCGCTGGAGTTTAGAAGGATGAGGGGGATATCCTCATTGAAACTTACCGAATAGTGAAAGGCCTGGATAGAGTGGATGTGGAGAGGATGTTTCCACTAGTGGGAGAGTCCAGGACCAGAGGTCACAGCCTCAGAATTAAATGACCTTCCTTTAGCAAGGAGATGGGGAGGAATTTCTTTAGTCAGAGGGTGGTGAATCTGTGGAATTCTTTGCCGCAGACGGCGGTGGAGGCCAAGTCAGTGGATATTTTTAAGGCAGAGATAGATAGATTCTTGATTAGTACGGGTGTCGGGTTATGGGGAGAAGGCAGGTATGCCATCAAACACTCATCACATGTTAACCCACTCATCCCCAGGGTCATTCCTGCTCTCCCAGTGTTCTGACCCAGGCTCACCGTCATCATCGCGTGTCCTTGAGTCTGAAGAAGCGTTCTGACTCGGAACATTGCCTGTCCATTCCCTCCACAGATGCTGCCTGACCCGCTGAGTTACTCCAGCACTTTGTGAAACGTCATCTATCCATGTTCTCCTCAGATGCTGCCTGACCCGCTGAGTTACTCCAGCACCCTGTGAAACGTCACCTATCCATGTTCTCCACAGATGCTGCCTGACCCGCTGAGTTACTCCAGCACTCTGTGAAATCTTTTAAATGTTGTACAGTTTTTGACTGTAAAATTCATGACTGTGCAATTTACTTATTAAGTTTGAGAATATCGACAGATATAATAAATAAAATATTTCAATCAAATTAAATGCTGATTAAATTCTCATCTAAATACATTTTAATTAAATGAGTTACTCCAACACTTCGTGTCAATCGCGGTGTAAACCAGCACCTGCAGTTCCTTCCTACATATTTAATATTTTCTCCCATTTCCTGCTTATTGCAGATTTTCTCACTAAACATTAAGATGCAAGGTCATGTATTGTTGCCCCAAGGCAAGTATCTAATACCTTCACACAATCCCCAGGGTGACCATTACATCAGCTGCAGGCTCCCTGCGTTCTCAACAACGGCCCCACATGTTATTGTCCAATTGCCAGCTTTGAAAACTTAAGTTATAGGCCGCAGATACAAGAGACTGCAGGTGCTGGAATCTGGGGCAAAGCACAAAGTACCGGAGGGACGGCACGGTGGCGCAGCGGCCGAGTTGCTGCCTCACAGCGCCGGGTTCGATCCCGACTATGGAGTTTGTACGTTCTCCCCGTGACCTGCGTGGGTTTTCTCCGGATCCTCCGGATTAGGAAAAGAGGAGATGCAACGAGACCTGGGTGACATGGTACACCAGTCATAGAAAGTAGGCATGCAGGTGCAGCAGGCAGTGAAGAAAGCGAATGGTATGTTAGCATTCATAGCAAAAGGATTTGAGTACAGGAGCAGGGAGGTTCTACTGCAGTTGTACAGGGTCTTGGTGAGACCACACCTGGAGTATTGCGTACAGTTTTGGTCTCCTAATCTGAGGAAAGACATTCTTGCCATAGAGGGAGTACAGAGAAGGTTCACCAGACTGATTCCTCGGATGTCAGGACTTCTATATGAAGAAAGACTGCATAGACTCGGTTTGTACTCACTAGAATTTAGAAGATTGAGGGGGGATCTTATAGAAACTTACAAAATTCTTAAGGGGTTGGACAGGCTAGATGCAGGAAGATTGTTCCCGATGTTGGGGAGGTCCAGAACAAGGGGTCACAGTTTAAGGATAAGGGGGAAATCTTTTAGGACCAAGATGAGAAAAACATTTTTCATCGGTAAATGGAAAATTGTTCCCAGTGTGTAAGATAGTTAGTCTACGGGGTGATCGCTGGTCGGTGCGGACTCAGTGGGCCAAAGATGCCTGTTTCCATGCTTTATCTCTGAACACTAACTAATCCCAATGATGGCAGACAAAAATGCTGAAGAAACTCAGCGGGTGAGGCAGCATCTATGGAGAGAAGGAATAATTTGAGGAAGGTCATTCTTGCTATGGAGGGAGTGCAGCGTAGGTTCACCAGCTTAATTCCCGGGTTGGCGGGACTGTCATATGCTGGGAGAATGGAGCAGCTGGGCTTGTATACTCTGGAGTTTAGAAGGATGAGAAGATATCTTAATGAAACAGAGGCAGGAAACATGTTCCCGACGTTGGGGAGTCCAGAACCAGGGGCCACAGTTTAAGAATAAGGGGTAAGCCATTTAGAACAGAGACAAGGAAACACCTTTTCTCACAGGGAGTTGTGAGTCTGTGGAATTCTCTGCCCCAGATGGCGGTGGAGGCCAGTTCTCTGGATACTTTCAAGAGAGAGCTAGATAGGGCTCTTAAAGATAGCGGAGTCAGGGGATATGGGGAGAAGGCAGGAACGGGGTACTGATTGGGGATGATCAGCCATGATCACATTGAATGGCGGTGCTGGCTCGGAGGGCCAAATGGCCTACTCCTGCACCTATTGTCTATTATCTATTGTCTATTGAATAGGCGACGTTTCGGGTCGAGACCCTTCTTCCGACTGATGTTTAGGTTTGTAGTTAATTGGCTCTGGTAAAAATAGCTAATTGTCCCGAGTGTGTGTAGGACAGTGCTAGTGTACGGGGTGATTGCTGGTCGACGCAGTCTCGGTAGGCCGAAGGATCTGTTTCCGTGTTGTATCTCTAATGTCTAGAGTCTAAACTCAGCAGGTCAGGCAGCATCTGTGAGGGAGCGCATAGCCGACATTTTGGCTTCATGAGGGGTATAGATCAGGTGAATCTCATGTCTAAATATAATAAATATAGTCAGAAAATCGTGGCCTCCTCTGTGACCAAAATAACTGCAAACTGCATTTAGACAAGCATTATTAAACTGTAGTTTATAAGGATGAGGGGAATACCTCATTGAAACTTGCCAAATAGTGAAAGGCCTGGACAGAGTGGATGTGGGGAGGATGTTTCCACTAGTGGGAGAGTCTCGGACCAGAGGCAACAGCCTCAGAATTATAGGACGTTCCTTTAGGAAGGAGATTTAGGAATTTAGAGGGTGGTGAATCTGTGGAATTCTTTGCCACAGACGGCTGTGGAGGCCAAGTCAGTGGATATTTTTAAGGCAGAGATAGATAGATTCTTGATTAGGGCGTGTGTCAGGGGTTATGGGGAGAAGGCAGGAGAATGGGGTTAGGAGGGAGAGATAGGTCAGCCATGATTGAATGGCTGAGTAGACTAGATGGGCCGAATGGCCTAATTCTGCTCCTAGAACTTATGAACTTAAAATAAAATCTTCATCAAATGAATGTACAGAATCTTATACCCAGAGTAGGGAATCAAGAACCAATGGACATAGGTTTGTGAGTGGGGAAAGATTGGATTGGAACCTGAGGGGTAACTTTTTCACACAGAGGGTGGTGGGTGTACAGAACAAGCTGCTGGAGGAGGTCGTTGAGGCTGGGACTATCCCAACGTTTAAGAAACACTTGGACAAGTACATGGATCGGACAGGTTGAGAGGGATATGGGCCAAACGCAGGCAGGTGGGACTAGTGTAGCTGGGACATGTTGGCCGGCGTAGGCGTGTTGGGCTGAAGGTCCTGTTTCCGCGCTGTGGAACTACACATGTCTACAGTGCACAATGTTTAGAGATTCTGTCGTGCCGCTGAAAGGAAGAATGTCATTGTTCTATCTGGGACACATGACAATAAAACTCTCTTCACTCTTGATATTTTCCTCTTACATTTGACCTCCCAAAATGTAACACCTCACACTTATATATATATGGTCTATGGTATATAGACACACTGAACTGTTCTGTATTTATGCTTACAATATTCTGTTGTGCTGCAGCAAGCAAGAATTTCATTGTCCTATCTGGGACACATGACAATAAAACTCTCTTGACTTTCATCATCGTTGAGAACATTAGCAACGCAGTGGCGCTGGTTTCCGACGGGCACGGTGACGGACGCACCACACATCTCTGTCCTCCAGTTCCTGCAGACTTCCACCGCTGGAAGTATAGGATGTTGGTGTGTGTGTGTGTGTGTGTGTTGTGTGTGTGTACGTGTGTGTGTGTGTGTGTGTGTGTACGTGTGTGTGTGTGTGTGTGTGTGTGTGTGGAGGTGTGTGTGTGTGTGTGTGTGTGTGTCTGTGTCTCTGTGTGTGTGTGTGTGTGTGTGTGTGTGTGTGTGTGTGTGTGTGTGTGTGTGTGTGTGTGTGTGTGTGTGTGTGTGTGTGTGTGTGTGTGTGTGTGGAGGTGTGTGTGTGTGTGTGGAGGTGTGTGTGTGTGTGTGTGTGTGTGTGGCGGTGTGTGTGTGTGTGTGTGTGTGTGTGTGTGTGTGTGTGTGCGTGTGTGCGTGTGCGTGTGCGTGCGTGTGTGTGCGTGCGTGTGCGTACGCGTGCGCGTGCGTACGCGTGCGCGTGTGCGTGTGTGTGCGTGCGCTTTATCATCATTCCTTACAATGCCGTGTACGACAGTGATCGCAACTTCTACTGAAGTGTGGACGGCCGTTGGCTCGCTAGGAGCTCATCTGCCCTTTGACAGGTCTTGTTTCTGGTCCTGCTGGGGGTCCACAGCCCCCTCCTCACCTGGTAAACCAGGAGACGGTTTAGTTGCCGACTATCCGACCATGGAGCAGGTAGCACGGGATTACATGGTACCCGTGGTGGGGGGACGGGGACACTGACCCGACCGACACCTGCTCGGATTAAACTCCATCTGCCATTTCTCCGCCCATTTCTGTCGATTGTTTTGCCTGCAATTTGTACGAGCACAATAGACTCAGACTTTGCAACACTTGTTTTCAGAATGAAATTCCTTCAGGTTGGAACAGAAATCCTCAAATCTGTTTCCCATATCAACTTCCTCTCCTTGCTTTGTTTCCTCAGCGCAGTAAGGTTGCCAAAAATAAATCACATCCCATGTCTAAAAATAATCAATCTTGTTCGGAAATCTTGGCTTCCTCTCATTCCAAGTAGCTGCAAACTGCGTTGAGACCCTTTGGCCCGACCTGCCCCTGCCGACCGATATGCCGCATCAAACATATAAGATTGTTAAGGGCTTGGACACGCTAGAGGCAGGAAACATGTTCCCGATGTTGGGGGAGTCCAGAACCAGGGGCCACAGTTTAAGAATAATGAATAAGCCATTTTGAACGGAGACGAGGAAACACTTTTTCTCACAGAGAGTTGTGAGTCTGTGGAATTCTCTGGGCAGGAACGGGGTACTGATTGGGGATGATCAGTCATGATCACATTGAATGGCGGTGCTGGCTCGAAGGGCCGAATGGCCTACTCCTGCACTTATTGTTTATTGTCTATTATCTACACTGGTCCCACCAGCCTGCGTTTAGAAGACCCACATCCCTCTAAACCTACCGTATCCATGTACCTGTCCAAATGTTGTTTAAACCTTACGATAGTCCCAGCCTCAACTACCTCCTCTGGCGGCTCGTTCCATACACCCACCATCCTTTGCGTAAGACAGTTACCCCTCGGGTTCATATGGACCGGGCCGTGTCCACCACTTTCGGCCAATCTTCTTCGCTCCTGGGCGTTGAAGTGGCTGAACCCAGGCCCTGATGCAACCAGTCAACATGCTCTCTACTGTCCACCTGTAGCAGTTCAGCCTTTTAGTTTAGTTTATTGTCACGTGTACCGAGGTACAGTGAAAAGCTTGTTTGTTGCGCGCTATCCAGTCAGCGGAAAGACAATACATGATCACTATCGAGCCGTCCACAGTGTACAGATACAGGATGAAGGGAATAACGTTGAGCGCAAGGTAAAGTCCAGTAAAGCCCGATTAAAGATAGTCCAAGAGTCTCCAATGGGGTAGATGGATGATCAGGACCGCTCTCTAGTTGGTGACAAGAGTGTTCAGTTGCCTGATAAAAGCTGGGAAGAAACTGTCCCTGAATCGGTAGGTGTGCATTTTTACACTTCTGTTCCAGTGTCCTAATGTGTGACTGGTGCCATAATAGTCTGAATAAGGGCCCAGATCCAATACGTCACCTATCCATGTTCTCCACAGATGCTGCCTGACCCGCTGAGTTACTCCAGCACTCTGTGAAACGTCACCTATCCATGTTCTCCACAGATGCTGCCTGACCCACTGAGTTACTCCAGCAGTCTGTCTATCTGCAGTTCCAGTGTCTTAAGGGCCTGTCCCACTTGGTTAGTTTTTCGGCGACTGCCGACCTCATATCAGTGTTGCCATAAGATTTTGAACATTTCAAAGTCCAGCGGCGACAAAAAAAATGTTGCGACACTTGAAAAAATCACCGCGCGTCAATACGTCGTCACGCCACGTCACGCCATGACTTTTTCGGTGACCTGACACATCAGTCAATGATGCCAGCAGTCGCCGAAAAAAATCGCCGAGTGGGACAGGCCCTTAAGTCTAATTCAGACTTTGCTCACGAGAGCAGTCCCTGCCTCTTGCAAGCAGAACATGCCACAAAGAGGTTAACTTTTATCATGCGGAATTCTTTGGTAGTTTAGAAAAGAAAGATCTGGATGCAATCCCGACTCGGGGAAGGTTGGAGCGGGGAGGTCATGAACTGCGGAATAGTTTTGTGAAACCAGAAGTATTTTAGAAATGTCAATTTTGCAACATGCCTATCTTACTTGTACTTTCATTGAGTTGAGACTTTGGATGAATAGCACTGTTTATGGCTGAATAAGCAATATCCGATCAGAGGAGCACGGTGGCGCAGCGGTAGAGTCCCTGCCTCACAGCGCCAGAGACCCGGGTTCAATCCCGACTACAGGCGCTGGTCTGCACGTTCTTCCCGTGACCTGTGCGTGGGTTTTCTCCGAGGTCTTCGGTTTCATCCCACACTCCAAAGACGTACAAGTTTGTAGGTTTAAGAAAGAACTGCAGATGCTGCAAAAACCGAAGGTGGACGAAAATGCTGGAGGAACTCAGCGGGCGAGGCAGCATCTATGGAGCGAAGGAAATAGGTGACTTTAGAGATACAACACGGAAACAGATCCTTCGGCCTACCGAGTCCGCGCCGACCAGCGATCACCCCGTACACCAGCACTATCCTACACACACTAGGGACAATTAGCAACTTTTACCAGAGCAAATTAACTACAAACCTACACATCAGTCTGAAGAAGGGTCTCGACCCGAAACGTCACCTATTCCTACGCTCCATAGATGCTGCCTCACCCGCTGAGTTTCTCCAGCATTTTTGTCTACTTTCAGGTTTGTAGGTTAATTGGCTTGGTGTAAAAAATGTAAAAATTGTCCCTGGAGTGTGTAGGACAGTGTTGGTGTGCGGGGATCGCTGGTCGGTGCGGACTCGGTGGTCCGAAGGGCCTGTTTATGCGCTGCATCTCCTAACTAATCTAAACTACTGATCAATCCAGGCTCTCACATCAAAGCTGGTCCTTTTCAGAACATAGAACAGTACAGCACAGAAACAGGCCCTTCGGCCCACAATGTCCGTGCCAAACAGTCTGAAGAAAGGTCCCAACCCGAAACTTCACATCTACATGTTCTCCAGAGATGCTGCCTGACCCGCTGAGTTACTACAGCACTCTGTGAAACGTCACCTATCCATGTTCTCCACAGATGCTGCCTGACCCGCTGAGTTACCCCAGCACTCTGTATATTGAATAAGATTTCTAAGATGTTTGTGACTATTAGTTCAGTCTAAGTTATTATATTTGTCACGTTCAATGAAAAGCTTTTGTTGCGCGCTATCCAGTCAGCGGAAAGACAACACATGATTACAATCTAGCCGTCCACAGTGTACAAGTACACTTCTGTACTCCTTGCCTAACGGGAGATGGGAGAAGAGGGAGTGACCGGGGGTGAGACTGGTCCTTGATGATGCTGCTGGCCTTGCCGAGGCAGCGTGAGGTGTAGATGGAGTCGATGTACAGTTTTGGTACTGGTCTTGATGATTGCCATGTATAGTGAGATGCAGTGAAAGCCTAAGCATGCTACCCAGTTAAGGTCATGTTCATAGGATCCAGAAATAAAATGATGTCCTTCGGCCCATCAAGTCTACTCCGCTATTCAATCATGGTCTGTTGGGGGTGCGGCGAGTCGGCTGCCCTGCCAGCAGCATGTTCGTTATTTAGACTTTTTCCCTGTTTTTTTAACTGTGTCCAAATGTTTGTTTTAGCGTCTCTCAGGGGTGTCTTGTGTGTGGGAGGTGGGGGGGAAAAGGGGGAAACTGTTTTTCAATCGCTTCCTCGACGGAGAGGCAACTTTTTCCACGTCGCTTCTCCGGCTCCCCTCCCGCGGCCTAGCGGCTTGGATTGGAGCGGCCTTTCCCGGGGTGGTCGCAGCGTGGACTTTTTCCTTGCCGGGGGTCGCCAGAAACGAGTGCTCCGATCCCTGGCCTGGTGACTTTGGCATCGTGGTGGATATGGTCTGCTGGAGATTCTAGCCGCGGGCGTGGCGTGGACTTACCACCCGGACGCCTGGGATCCCTCGCCGGGGATCGTCAGAGAAGAGCTCCGACCGCCAGCCTGCGGCCTATAGCATCCTGAAGCCGCGGTCTCCGGTAGGAAAGTGGCATTCCAAGCCGTGGGGTGTGTTCGACCGTCCCGATGTCGGAGTTTGGATCATCCCGACGAGAGGGCCTGTACATCGGGCCGTCCGGAAGGTTCATGGCCCTGACCACGGGTGAACAAAGGAGGAGGACTGGCTGAACTTTGTTGCCTTCCACTACAGTGAAGAATGCTGTGGTGGATGTTTGTGCTAAATTCTATTGTGTATTGTGTGTTCTCTTTTTAAGTGTATCGCTGCTGGCAAATTCATTTCACTGCACCTTCGGGTGCATGTGACGAATAAATTTGACTTTGATCTATCTCTCCCTCTCAACCCCATTCTCCTGCCTTCTGACGCCCTGAAATCATACGACATGTCAGGCCACATACAAAGAGAAAAATAACCGAGTGCCGAATATAGTGTCAGCCGAGCATCGTAGTCTTTAGACTTTAGATATACAGCACGGAAACAGGTCCTTCGGACCAAAGAGTCCGTGCTGACCAGCGGGTCACCCCGTACACCAGCGGATACAGTAGATGAGGTTGGAGGAGGTGTAAGTGAACTACAATACTCGTACCCAATGTAGACACGAAAAGCTGGAGTAACTCAGCGGGACCAGGCAGCATCTCCGGAGAGAAGGAATGGGTGACGTTTCGGGTACCGAAACGTCACCCATTCCTTCTCTCCGGAGATGCTGCCTGTCCCGCTGAGTTACTCCAGCTTTATTTTGTGTGTCTGTCTTTGGTTCAAACCGGCATCTGCAGTTCCTTCTTATACAATCTTCATGCCGTCGGGGTGAGTGAGTGATGGTCTGGGCTACGTCCACAATTCGCCGCAGTTTCTTAGAGTCTTGGATGGAGCTGTCGATCGCCGTACTGTGATGCATCCTGGATAGCACGCGACAGAAAGGCTTTTCAATGCTACTTCCTGGCAGGGTCTGAGTCTGAAGAAAGGATCGGACATGCTAGATGCTAGATGCAGGAAAAATGTTCCCAGTGTTGGGGAGTCCAGAACCAGGGGCCACAGTCCAGGAATAGAGGAGGGGGCATTTAAAATTGAGGTGAGAAAAACATAGAAACATAGAAATTAGGTGCAGGAGTAGGCCATTCGGCCTTTCGAGCCTGCACCGCCATTCAATATGATCATGGCTGATCATCCAACTCAGTATCCTGTACCTGCCTTCTCTCCATACCCCCTGATCCCTTTAGCCACAAGGGCCACATCTAACTCCCTCTTAAATATAGCCAATGAACTGGCCTCAACTACCTACTGCGGCAGAGAATTCCAGAGATTCACCACTCTCTGTGTGAAAAATGTTTTCCTCATCTCGGTCCTAAAAGATTTCCCCCTTATCCTTAAACTGTGACCCCCTTGTTCTGGACTTCCCCAACATCGGGAACAATCTTCCTGCATCTAGCCTGTCCAACCCCTTAAGATAGACGCTGCCTCACCCGCTGAGTTTCTCCAGCATTTTTGTCTACCTACTATATTCTGCGCTCTGTTCCCCTATACATCTATACATCAGAAGGTGTCACTCCATAGCCAATAAGATCATGGGAGACCCCTTCCACCCCAGCCACGGACTGTTCCAGCTGCTACGGTCAGGCAAACGCCTCCGTTGCCATGCTGTGAGAACGGAGAGGATGAGAAGGAGTTTCTTCCCACAGGCCATAAGGACTGTAAACTCCTATCTCACCAGGGACTAACACTGTCCAACTCCACTGTTTTTTATAAAAATCGCTGTTTTTTTCCCTTTTCCTTCCTCCCACAATATGTAATATGTAAAAGAATATGTGATTCTGTTCCATTCTGTTTGTAGTTTGCTTGTTTGTCTTTTTGCACAAAGTCCGCGAGCATTGCCACTTTTCATTTCACTGCACATCTCGTATGTGTATGTGACCAATAAACTTGACTTGAGTTGAGTTGAAGCATCAGTGTCACTGGCTGGACCTTGTGCTCCACCTGGTGGTGAGGTTGGGCAAATGTCGCTGAGATCGATTCAACGGTTTTAACACAATGTGTGTTTCGTTCCTCTTGCAGTGGAGAAAGTGGAGCTGGCAAAACCGAGAGCACAAAACTTCTGCTGAAGTATTTATCGGCCATGAGCCAACATTCGCTTGAAGCCACGGCTAAAGAAAGGATCTCCCAAGTTGAGCAAGCTATTTTGGAAAGCAGGTGAGAGATAGAAACATAGAAACATAGAAAATAGGTGCAGGAGGAGGCCATTCGGCCCATTTGAGCCAGCACCGCCATTCATTGTGATCATGGCTGATCGTCCACTATCAATAACCCGTGCCTGCCTTCTCCCCATATCCCTTGACTCCACTAGCCCCTAGAGCTCTATCTAACTCTCTCTTAAATCCATCCAGTGACTTGGCCTCCACTGCCCTCTGTGGCAGGGAATTCCATAAATTCACAACTCTCTGGGTGAAAAAGTTTTTTTCTCACCTCAGTCTTAAATGGCCTCCCCTTTATTCTAAGACTGTGGCCCCTGGTTCTGGACTCGCCCAACATTGGGAACATTTTTCCTGCATCTAGCTTGCCCAGTCCTTTTATAATTTTATATGTTTCTATAAGATCCCCCCTCATCCTTCTAAACTCCAGTGAATACAAGCCTAGTCTTTTCAATCTTTCCTCATATGACAGTCCCGCCATCCCAGGGATCAATCTCGTGAACCTACGCTGCACTGCCTCAATCACAAGGATGTCCTTCCTCAAATTAGGAGACCAAAACTGGACACAATACTCCAGATGTGGTGAGCTGGGAGCGGGAGACTGCGGGCGTCACGGTGGTGCAGCGGTAGTGTCCCGGGTAGCGGCAGAGACCCCGGGTTCCATCCTGACCGCGGGCGCTGCCTGTACGGAGTTGGTTGACCTGCGTGGGTTTTCTCCGGGTGCTCCGGTTTCCTCCCACACTCCAAGGACATACAGGTTTGTAGGTTAATTGGCTCCGGTAAAAATTGTAAACTGTCACTGGTGCGTGTGGATAGTGCTAGTGGGCGGGCGATCGCTGACCAGCGCAGACTCGGTGGGCCGAAGGACCTGTTTCCGTGCTGTATCTCTAAAGTCTAAAGGTCGGGCTAATGTCCTGAAAATCTTAAATAACAAGTTCATTTTGTTCTAACTAAGAATATTAAAACATAGACTAATAGAAATGTGTGGCACAGGAACTGGCCCTTCGGCCCACGATGGTTCTGCATAAATGTGTGTGACTGTCGACCCTATCTGCGCCTCTCATCATTTTATATACTTCTACCTGGTCTCCCTGCCCTCAATGTATAAAATCGTGAGAAGAATAGATCGCTTTATTGCTTAGATAGCTATAAGGTTGTTAAGGCCTTGGACACGCTAGAGCCAGGAAACATGTTCCCGATGTTGGGGGAGTCCAGAACCAGGGGCCACAGTTTAAGAATAAGGAGTAAGCCATTTAGAACGGAAATGAGGGAACACTTTTTTCTCACAGAGAGTGGTGAGTCTGTGGAATTCTCTGCCTCAGAGGGCGGTGGAGGCAGGTTCTCTGGATGCTTTCAAGAGAGAGTTAGATAGGGCTCTTAAAGATATCGGAGTCAGGAAATAAGGGGAGAAGGCAGGAACGGGGTACTGATTGGGGATACACAAAATTGCTGGGGAAACTCAGCGGGTGCAGCAGCATCTATGGAGCGAAGGAAATAGGCGACGTTTCGGGCCGAAACCCTTCTTCAGACTGATGGGGGGTGGGAGAAAGAAGGAAAAGGGGAGGAGGAGGAGGAGCCCGAGGGCGGGCGGATGGGAGGGTGGGAGGAGACAGCTAGAGGGTTAAGGAAGGGGAGGAGACAGCAAGGGCTAGCAAAATTGGGAGAATTCAATGTTAATGCCATACGGACGCAAGGTCCCCAGACGGAATATGAGTTGCTGTTCCTCCAATTTCCGCTGTTGCTCACTCTGGCAATGGAGGAGACCCAGGACAGAGAGGTCGGATTGGGAATGGGAGGGGGAGTTGAAGTGCTGAGCCACCGGGAGTTCAGGTAGGTTATTGCGGACTGAGCGGAGGTGTTCGGCAAAACGATCGCCCAGCCTACGCTTGGTCTCCCCGATGTAAATCAGCTGACATCTAGAGCAGCGGATGCAGTAGATGAGGTTGGAGGAGATACAGGTGAACCTTTGTCGCACCTGGAACGACTGCTTGGGTCCTTGAATGGAGTCGAGGGGGGAGGTGAAGGGACAGGTGTTGCATTTCTTGCGGTTGCAACGGAAAGTGCCCGGGGAGGGGGTGGTGCGGGAGGAAGGGAAGAATTGACGAGGGAGTTGCGGAGGGAGCGGTCTTTGCGAAAGGCAGACATGGGGGGAGATGGGAAGATCTGGCGAGTGGTGGGGTCACGTTGGAGGTGGCGGATATGGCGGAGGATTATGTGTTGTATTTGGCGGCCAGTGGGGTGAAAGGTGAGGACCAGAGGGACTCTGCCCTTGTTGCGAGTGCGGGGATGGGGAGAGAGAGCATTGTTACGGGGTATGGATGAGACCCTGGTGTGAGCCTCATCTATGGTGGCGGAGGGGAATCCCTGTTCCCTGAAGATCGAGGACATTTCCGATGCCCTGGTGTGGAATGTCTCATCCTGGGAACAGATGCGGCGTAGGCGGAGGAATTGGGAGTAGGGGATGGAGTCTTTACAGGGGGCAGGGTGGGAAGACGTGTAGCCCAGATACTGATTGGGGATGATCAGCCATGATCACATTGAATGGCGGTGCTGGCTCGAAGGGCCAAATGGCCTACTCCAGCACCTATTGTCTATTGTCTAATGTTTATTTACGCTGAGGGGAAAATATTTAGTAGGAACCTGAGGGGCAAATGCAACAGGTGGTGGGTGTATGGAACGATCTGCCGGAGGAGGTAGTTGAGGCAGGGACTATCCCAACGTTTAAGAAACAGTTAGACAAGTACATGGATAGGACAGGTTTTGAGGGATACGGGCCAAACGCAGGCAGGTGGGACTGGTGTAGATGGGGCACGACGGTCGGCATGGGCAAGTTGGGCCGAAGGGCCTGTTTCCGGGCTTTTAGATTAATTTAGAGATACAGCGCGGAAAAGGCCCTTTGGGCCAACCGAGTCCACATCGACCAGCGATCCCCGCACACTGACACACGGGGAACGATTTACAATTTTTACCGAAGCCAATTAACCTACCAACCTGTATGTGTTTGGCGTGTGGGAGGAAACCGGGACACCCTATTGGGCAGTCATGGTGGTACAGCGGTAGAGTTGCTGCATTACAGCAAAATGCAGCGCCAGAGATCAGGGTTCGATCCCGACTACGGGCGCTGTCTGTACGGAGTTTGTACGCTCTCCCCGTGACCTGCGTGGGTTTTCTCCGAGATCTTCGGTTTCCTCCCACACTCCAAAGACGTACAGGTTCGTAGGTTAATTGGATTGATTAATTGGCTTGATAAAATGTAAAAGTTGTCCAAGTTGGCGATATGCAGAGTACTGCCCTGCCGACTACAAAATGCAGAAGGTTCGGAAGGATTCTATGGGGATGAGAGGGAGAGATAGATCAGCCATGGTGGAGTAGTCTTGATGGGCCGAATGGCCTAATTCTGCTCCTATCATTGGTGAACCGTTGAACCTGTGAGCACCCGGGGAGAAAACCCACGCAGGTCACGGGGAGAACGTGCAAACACCACACACACAGACAGCACCCGTGGTCAGGATGGAACCCGGGTCTCTGGCGCCGTGGGGCAGCGACTCTACCGCTGCGCCAACGTGCCGCTCATAAAAAGCGATGACTAACGACTCCATGACCAACTATTCCATCGGCGTGGGGTTAATATTTTGGGTGAAACCAGCCTGAATTTTGACTCTTAATTCTAATCGAGACTTTTTGTTCAACAGCCCAATCATGGAAGCATTCGGCAACGCCAAGACTGTTTACAACAACAACTCCAGCCGGTTCGGGAAATTCATCCAGCTGAACTTCTGTCGCCAGGGCAACATTCAGGGAGGCCGGATCATAGATTGTATCCTTCACCCTACACCAATCCAATCGAGAAATGCTCCAATGTTCTAGGCGCAGAGTTTGGCCATTCGACCCATCCAGTCTACTCCGCCATTCAATCATGACCGATCTATCTTGCCCTCTCTACCTGCCTTCTCCCCATAACCCCTGACATCCCTACTAATCAAGAATCTATCTATTGTTTAAGAAGGAACTGCAGATGCTGGAAAATCGAAGGTAGACAAAAATGCTGGAGAAACTCAGTGGGTGCAGCAGCATCTATGGAGCGAAGGAAATAGGCAACGTTTCGGGCCGAAACGTTGCCTATTTCCTTCACTCCATAGATGCTGCTGCACCCGCTGAGTTTCTCCAGCACTTTTGTCGACCTAAGAATCTATCTACCTCTGCTTTAAAAATATCCATTGACTTGGCCTCCACAGCCTTCTGTGGCATTGAATTCCACAGATTCACGACCCTCTGACTAAAGAAATTCCTCCTCGTCTCCTTCCTAAAAGAACGTCCTTTAATACTGAGGCTGTGACCTCTGGTCCTAGACTCTTCCACTAGTGGAAACTTCCTCTCCACATCCACTCTATCCAGGCCTTTCACTATTCTGTACGTTTCAATGAGGTACCCCCTCATCCTTCTAAACTCCAGCGAGTACAGGCCCAGTGCCGACAAACGCTCATCGTATGTTCTGACAATGATCCCCATTTACGTTCAAACGACTGATGTTCTCGATCGATTCCAACAGTGAAAGGCCTGGATAGAGTGGATGTGGAGAGGATGTTTCCACTAGTGGGAGAGTCTAGGACCAGAGGCCGCAGCCTCAGAATGAAAGACTCTACACAGAGTCGGGAATAAATTTAACGAAGCCAATTAACTTCTACAAACCTGTACATCTTTGGGATGTGGGAGGAAACCACAGCCCGTAATTGAACGATACTCGATGGAAACAGGCCCTTCGGCCCACCGAGGCCTCGCCGATCACCCAATCACACCGGTTCATAGAAAATAGAAACATAGAAAATAGGTGCAGGAGGAGGCCATTCGGCCCTTCGAGCCTGCACCGCAAGGTTATCCCACCCCATAAACACGAGAATTAACACACAAACCTGCGTGTCTTTGGAGTGTGGGAGGAGAACGTGCAAACTCCACACAAACACACACACAGATAGCTCCCAAGGTCAGGATAGAACCGGATGGGTCCCTGGCGCTGTGAGGCAGTGGCTCTTCCCGCTGCGCCGCCGTGACGCCCCAAATTTGTCGTTGATTATCAAAAAAATCTGCTTTGCGAATTATTTCTCTTGACTGACATTTTTGAAACAAAGATTTATTAGAAAAGGTAAGGATATTTTCTGATTGAAACTTTTAACAGTTAAAGCCCTGTCCCACGGTACGAGTTCATTCCAAGAGCTCTCCCGAGTTTAAAAAAAAAAAACAAACTCGTGGTAAGCACAGAGAATGAACGTAGCGGGTACGTCGGAGCCCGGGGACGTCTCTTAGCGGCTCGTAACGCTAACGGCAGGCGATCGGGAAGACTCGCTAACAGCTGGCAAGCTCGGGAAGACTCGTGAAGATTTTTCAACATGTTGAGAAATGTCCACGAGAGCCCCGAGTACCGACGAGCGGCCATTACCGTAAATCTCCGAGTTCGAATCAGGGCAAACTCGGGAGAACTCTTGGAATGAACTCGTACCGTGGGACAGGGCTTTGATCTGCTATTTTCCTGCAGATTAAATTCTAGCCATTGATTGATTTTATCGTTTGGCCCGATATTGGAAATCAGATTATTTCCTTCTGTTTTTGTGCAGAACCGTGTAGTCAGACAGAACCCTGGGGAGAGAAACTATCACATCTTCTACGCTCTGCTGGTGGGCACAGATAAAGCGCAGAAAGGTAAGGACTGAACAAACTATGGAAAGTATGATCGTAAATCATAGGAGCAGAATTAGGCCATTCGGCCCATCACGTCTACGCCGCCATTCAATTATGGCTGATCTATCCCTCTCCCTCTCCCTCTCCACCCCACTCTGAGACCGAAGATAGACACAAAAACAGCTGGAGTAACTTCACTGGCAACATGCCTGGAGAGAAGGCATGGATCGGTGGGGGCGCTGCGAGTCGGCTGCCCTGCCAGCAGCCTGTTCGTTATTTCGACTTTTTTTGTTTTTTTTAAGTGTGTCCAAATGTGTGTTTTAATGACTCTTGGTGTGTCATGTGTGGGGGGTGGTGAGGGGGGGGGGGGGGGGGGGGGGAGAAGGGGGGAACCGCTTTCGGTCGCCTCCTCGACGGAGAGGTGACTTTTTCCATGTCGCCTCCCTCGCGGCCTGTGTATTCTTTTTTAAATGTACCGCTGCTGGCAAATCCATTTCACTGCACTTAAATGTGTATGTGATGAATAAAATTGACTATTGACTATTGGATGACGTTTCGGGTCTAGACCCTTCTTCCCTAACCAGTCTAAAGAAGGGTCTCGACCTGAAACGCCACCCATTCCTTCTCTCCAGCGATGCTGCCTGTCCCGTTTTTTATTTTTTAAATTTTTTTTAGATGTTTTTATTAAGGACAGTGCGTGCATATTTATAAACATTTGCATGCAATACGCAAGATTATAGCTATAGGCTAATTTCCATCTGTAGTCCCTCTGGTAAACTAGGTTAACACATCACAACACATTCAATCCATAAGAAAAGAATCAAAACAAAACAAAAGACAAACAAAAAACATAACAAAACAGACAATAAAGTTAAAAAGTAACAATAAAAGACTGCCAGATGATTATATTACGGTTGAATATGAATACAGGTTTGATTTTCCAGTAACCATTTTTTGAGTTGTTTTGTAAATGTGGTGATGGTTGGCAGATCCCGTATGAAGCAGATCCCGTATGAAGCCCGTTGAGTTACTCCAGCTGTTTTGTGTCTATCTTCGGCGTAAACCAGCATCTGCAGTTCCTTCTCACACGTTCCAAGACCATCGCTCACCCGTTCACATTAGTTTAGTTTAGTTTAGTTTAGTTTAGAGATACAGCGCGGATTCAGTGTTCAAGAAGCAACTGCAGATGCTGGAAAATCGAAGTTAGACAAAAATGCTGGAGAGAAGGAATGGGTGGCGTTTCGGGTCGAGACCCTTCTTTAGACTGGTTAGGGAAGAAGGGTCTCGACCCGAAACGTCATCCAAGCAAATATTTCCTTCGCTCCATAGATGCTGGCGCACCCGCTGAGTTTCTCCAGCATTTTTGTCTACAGGCCCTACAGGCCCACCGCACCGACCAGCAACCCCCGCACATTAACACAAGCCGAGACATACTAGGGACAATTTGCACTTACACCAAGTAAACAAACACAAGCCAATTAACGTACAAACCTGCACGTCTTTGGAGTGTGGGAGGAAACCGAAGATCTCGGAGAAATCCCACGCAGGTCACGGGGAGGACGTACAAACTCCGTACAGATAGCGCCCGTAGTCTGGATCAAACCCGGGTCTCCGACGCTGCATTCGCTGTAAGGCAGCAACTCTACCGCTGCGCCACCGTGACCGCCCATGTTATCCCACCTTCACATCCACTCCCTATATACCAGGGGGCAATTTACAGAGGGCCAATTAACCTACAAACCCGCACGTCTTACGGATGTGGGAGGAAAATGACGTACCCGGAGAACACCCACGCAGACAATGTGTTAAGACAATAGGCAATAGGTGCAGGATTAGGCCATTCGGGCCTTCGAGCCAGCACCGCCATTCAATGTGATCATGGCTGATCATCCCCAATCAGTGCCCCGTTCCTGCCTTCTCCCCATATCCCCTGACTCCACTATCTTTAAGAGCCCTATCTAGCTCTCTCTTGAAAGTATCCAGAGAACCGGCCTCCACCGCCCTCTGAAGGGGCTGCCCCACTTGTGCGACCTAATCTGCGAGTCCAGAAGAGAGCCTTCGACCTTCAAGCTCGAGGGCACTTGCCTGGAAAGCACTCGCGTGGAGAAGGGGAGAGATAGGGGGGGGGTGGGGTTAAAGTTTAATAAAGTTTAGTGGACATTTAACATTACCGGTCGGTTTTCCTTGGTCGTGATAACTCCAACGAGCCAATCAAAATGGCCGATCAGCAAAGGAGACTGCCTACGGCTGCCCTCGACCGCCTGTAACTAAATAGCGGCCCCACTCCACTGCACTACAAGTTCAAAAGACCCGTGCCGACCAAATTTTACTCGCGGAAAATTTTTCAACGTGCTGAAAGGTTTTCCGCGACCTAGCTGGAACTTCACTCGAGCATGAAGGAGAGTTGCAGCGATCTCCTAGGACCTCATGTCGACCATGGTGCGAGTTTGAGTCGAGGGCAAACTCTTCTAAACTCGTAGCATAGGTCGCCCAAGTGGGACAGCCCCTTGAGGCAGAGAATTCCACAGACGCATTAAAATGTGAAAGTAATGAAAATGTAAAATGTAAAATGTGAAATGTTGATAACTCTTTAGACTGCCGTTAATCTGAACCGTCATAAGGAATGTCCTGTATTAGACTGAATGACATATATACTTATTTTTATTCTGCAGAAATGTGTTATTTATCAGAGCAGGAGAATTACTATTACTTGAGACAGTCCAGCTACGCATTGGACAGTTCGATTGATGACAAACAGACCTTTCAGGAGGTCATGGTAAGGTCTATAAACTTGTTGCCGGGCGGTTTTATACATCTCGTTATAAGTTCATAAGGGACCGGAGCAGAATTAGGCCATTCGGCCCATCAAGTCCACTCCACCATTCAATCATGGCTGATCTATCTCTCCCTCGTAACCCCATTCTCCTGCCTTCTCTCCCATAACCACTGGCACCCGTACTAATCAAGAATCTGCCTTAAATATATCCATTGTCTTGGCCTCCACAGCCGTCTGTGGCAATTAATTCCACAGATTCACCACCCTCTGACTAATTCATCATCCTCCACCTTCCTAAAGAAACATCCTTTAATTCTGAGGCTGTGCCCTCTGGTCCTGGACTCTCCCACTAGTGGAAACATCCTCTCCACATCCACTCTATCCAGGCCTTCGTGGGCAGGCCTTGTGGCGATTTACACTCATCGCATTCTCTCTGCAGTAGACGTTCTCTCTTACTTTACATTCATGTTTAAAGCCATAGGACAGGCCCTTCAGCCCAATCTGTCCATGCTGACCCAGTCTTAGAGTCACGCAGTGTGGGAACAGGCCCTTCGGCCCAACTTGCCCACACCAGCCTACGTGTCCCAGCTACATTAGTCCCACCTGCCTACATTTGGTCCATATCCCACTAAACCTGTCCTATCCATGTACCTTAATAGACATGCCTGCTCCGGCAGCTCATTCCATACACCCACCAGCCTTTACATGAAGAAGTTACCCCTCGGGTTCCTATTAAATTTCCCCCCCCCACCTTAAACCCATGTCCTCTGGTCCTCGATTCCCCTACTCTGGGCAAGAGACTCTGTGCGTCTACCTGATCTATTCCTCTCATGATTTTATACATCTCTATGACATCACCCCTCATCCTCCTGCGCTAAAGATAGTCTGGTTGTCAGGGGTTATGGGGAGAAGGCAGGAGAATGGGGTTAGGAGGGGGAGATAGATCAGCCGTGAATGAATGGTGGACTTGTGGGCCGAATGGCCTAATTCTGCTCCCATCACTTATGAGATGAACTTATAGAGTGTTGGAGTAACTCAGCAGGTCAGGCAGAAAGACTGTGATTCTAAAAAAACTTCTTAAAAAGTACCTCTGTTGATTGTATTTTTAATAAAATTATTAATTTATCTAAAAACAGTTTAACTTATTTCACAGTTAACGTCCTTAAATCCTGGTGTGAATAGAAAATGTGACCATCCCTCCCTCTCCCTCTCTCTCCCCCTCTCCCTCTCTCTCCCCCTCTCCCTCTCCCTCCCTCCCTCCCCCTCTCCCTCTCCATCCCTCCCTCTCCCTCTTCCTCTCCCCCTCTCTCTCCCTCTCCCTCTCCCTCTCCCTCTCCCTCTCCCTCTCCCTCTCCCTCTCCCTCTCCCTCTCCCTCTCCCTCTCCCTCTCCCTCTGTCTATCCCTCTCTCCCTCTGTCTATCCCTCTCCCTCTCCCTCTCCCTCTGTCTATCCCTCTGTCTCTCCCTATCCCTCTGTCTCTCCCACTCCCTCCCCCTCCCCCTCTCCCTCTCCCTCTGTCTCTGTCTCTGTCTCTGTCTGTCTCTCCCTCTGTCTCTGTCTCTGTCTCTGTCTGTCTCTCCCTCTGTCTCTGTCTCTCCCTCCGTCTCTCTCTCTCTGTCTCTCTCTGTCTCTGTCTCTCTCCCTCCATCTCCCACCACCTCTCTCTTCCTGGTATCTCTCCCCCTCCCTCTCTTCCCCTCTCTGTCCCCCCTCTCTCTCACTCGCTGTCTTATCTCCCCCCCCTTCTTTCCCCTTCCCTCCCCTTCCCTCTCCTCCCCCTCTCTCTCTCTCTCTCCCTCTCTCTCTCCCTCTCCCTCTCTCTCTCTCTCTCTCTCTCTGTGTTTGCAGGCGGCGATGCAAGTGATGAAGTTCAGCGTTGAGGAGCGTCGCGAGGTGTTGAAGCTGCTGGCGGGCATTCTTCACCTGGGCAATGTGGAGTTTGTCACAGCGGGGGGAGCGCAGGTCTCTTGCAAAGCAGGTATAGCCCACCTGTACCCTCCCTCCACCCCCCCACACCCCGACCCCCCACCCCCACACCCCCCCCCCCCACCCACACCCCCCCCACACCTCACTTTGCCTCAGGAGTCTGTCTGGGGGGGGGGGGGGTGGTGTTTCCGGGTGCTTAGTCAGCTCACTCCCCAACCACTGTCAATGTTCACGTTTAGTTTACTGTTAGTTTAGAGATACAGCGCGGAAACAGGCCCTTTGGCCCACCAGGTCCGCACCGACCAGCGATCCCCGCACACTAACACTATCCCCCACACAAGACAAGTAGATCCACTGGATACACAAGGTCTCTTGCCCAGAGTAGGGGAATCGAGAACCAGAGGACGTAGGTTTAAGGTGGGGGGGGGGGGGAAGGTTTACTAAGAATCTGAGGGGTCACTTTTTCTTGCAAAGGGTGGTGGGTGTATGGACCAAGCTGCCGGAGGAGGTAGTTGAGGCTGGGACTATCGCAACGTTTAAGAAGCATTTAGACAGGTACATGGATATTACAGGTTTGGAGGGATATGGGACCAAATGCAGGCAGGTGGGACTAGTGTAGATGGGACATTGTTGGCCGGTGTGGGCAAGTTGGGCCGGAGGGCCTGTTTCCACGCTGTATCACTCCACGACTGGGGACAATTTGCAGAATCCAATTAACCCAAAAACCTGTACGTCTTTGGAATTTGGAAAGTAACCATAAGACACAGAAGAAACCCACGTGCTCCGCACACTAGGGTTGCCAACTGACCTGTATAAGCCGGGACATCCCATATATTGGCCTAAATTGGTTTGTCCCGTACGGGACCGCCCTTGTCCGGTATTTGACCGCTACTACTCGGGTCGAGGGGACTGTCGTGTCGGAGCGCCGCGTCTGGCCCCGCCTCACCCGTCCCGACGTAGTGCAGCCCATGGAGTGCAGCGGCAGCAGCGCCTCGCCCGTGGCCCCGTCGGTCGTTCGTTTACCGCTGACACCATCACCACCCCTCCTTCTCATGGCCAATCATCGGTTCATGAGTTGGACGGCGTGCAGCAGAACACAAAGCCCAGCCGGCGGGCCAGCTAAGGAGTTTTAGCCCGGGCCTCGCGACGCCACACGCAAAGTCTGGCCCCCGGGCCAAAACTCCTCAGCTGGCCCCGCCGGCTGGGCTTTGTGTACCCGGGGCCAATTCATCATTCACCCAGCCACGGCCGAGTCAGTCAACGAATTGCTGTCGGTAATTTGTCCCGTACTTTGACCTTTTGTCCCTTATTTGGGAGTGAGGGTTGGCGACATTACCTCCCACACTCCAAATACTTACAGGTTAGAAGGTTAATTGGTTAATTCCAGGGATGGCTGTCATATGCTGAGAGAATGGAGCTGCTGGTCTTGTACACTGTGGAGTTTAGAAGGATGAGAGGGGATCTCATTGAAACACATAAGATTGTTAAGGGTTTGGACACGCTAGAGGCAGGAAACATGTTCCCGATGGTACACAAAAAAGCAGCAGCATCTATGGAGCAAAGGAAAAAGGCAACGTTTTGGGCAAAACCCGCTGAGTTTCTCCAGCTTTTTTGTGTACCTTCGATTTTCCAGCATCTGCAGTTCCTTCTTAAACAACATGTTCCCGATATTGGGGGAGTCCAGAACCAGGGGCCACAGTTTAAGAATAAGGGGTAAGCCATTTAGAACGGAGACGAGGAAACACTTTTTCTCACAGAGAGTGGTGGGTCTGTGGAATTCTCTGCCTAAAAGGGCGGTGGAGGCCGGTTCTCTGGATACTTTCAAGAGAGAGCTAGATAGGGCTCTTGAAGATAGCGGAGTCAGGGGATATGGGGAGAAGGCAGGAACTGACACAGGGAATGATCACATTGAATGGCGGTGGTGGCTCGAAGGGCCGAATGGCCTACTCCTGCACCTATTGTGTATTGCTTCTGTAGATTGTCACTGGTGTGTAGGATAGAACTTGTGTGAATGAGTGATCGCTGGTCTGCACAGAGTCACAGGGCCGTAAACTAAAACTGAGCTTAGCGCATAAGATTGCCCCTCATCCTCCTGCGCTCCAAGGAATAAAGTACTAGGCTGCCCAACTTTTCCTGATAGCTCAACTGACTGCGAATTCTTGCCTGAAGGGAGATGGTGAGAGGGGGAGTAGAGGGAGTGACTGGAGGTGCGACTGGTCCTTGATTATGCTGCTGGCCTTGCCAAGGCAGCGTAAAGTGTTGATGGGGTCAACGGAAGGGAGATCGGTTTGCCTCGA
This sequence comes from Amblyraja radiata, assembly GCF_010909765.2. Classification (NCBI taxonomy): domain Eukaryota; kingdom Metazoa; phylum Chordata; class Chondrichthyes; order Rajiformes; family Rajidae; genus Amblyraja; species Amblyraja radiata. The sequence continues at coordinate 122,843,461 of NC_045957.1, read as the reverse complement.
AGGTAGACACAAAATGCCGGGGTAACTCAGCAGGACAGGCAGCATCTCTAGAGAGAAGGAACAGGTGACGTTTCGGGTCAAGACCCTTCCTTCTCTCCAGAGATGCTGCCTGTCCCCGCTGAGTCACTCCGGCATTTTGTGTCTACCTTCAGTTTAAACCAGCGTCTGCAGTTCCTTCCTGCACAGGTTGGTTTGTGTGATGGTCTGGGCTGCTTCCACTACTCCCTGCGATTTCTTGCCTGCTGGGAGAGGGGGAGAAGAGGGAGTGACCGGGGGGGGGGGGGGGGGAGTGAACCGCGGTGGTCTACGGCGATCTGCGGAACTATAGAAGCGTAGGGGAGAGGGCAGTCGCGGTGGCGCAGCGGTAGAGTTGCTGCCTGACAGCAAATGCAGCGCCGGAGACCCGGGTTCGATCCCGCTGGGGGTGCTGTCTGTACGGAGTTTGCACGTTCTCCCCGTGACCTGTGCGCGGGTTTTTCTACGGGAACTTCGGTTTCCTCCCACACTCCAAAGACGCGCAGGTTTGTAGGTTAATTGGCTTGGTGTAAATGTAAACATTGTCCCTAGTGGGTGTAGGATAGTGTTAATGTGCGGGTCGGCGCGGACCCAGTGGGCCGAAGGGCCTGTTTCCGTGCTGTATCTTTAAACTAAACCTGAACTAAACTAAACAGGCATGGTGCCTCCGTTCATCTCCCTGGTTGTCTTTTTCTCAGCGCTGGGCAGCGCAGCGGAGCTGCTTGGTCTGGATCCCGGGCAGCTGGCAGAGGTCCTGACCCATCGCTCGATGATCCTCAGGGGCGAGGAGATCAGCACTCCACTGACGGTGGAGCAGGTAAGACACGGCCAGTAACGCAGCAACTCATTCCCCCCCCCCCCACCAATAGACCCTGTAACACTGGGTCAAACCTTCGTCAACTCTTGGATCAGAATCAATCCAAATGCTCACACGCTTTCTGTGGAAGGTGACGAGAGACAATAGACAACAGACAATAGGTGCAGGAGTAGGCCATTCGGCCCTTCGAGCCAGCACCGCCATTCAATGTGATCATGGCTGAGTCGTTGGTCATAGAGTTCCAGAGACTTGAGTCACACGGCGTGGAAACAGGCCCTTCACACCAACTTGCCCACACTGTCCAACATGCCCCATCTACACTAGAACCCACTGCCTCCATTTGGCCCATATCCCTGTCCCCAGAGATGCTGCCTGTCCCGCTGAGTTACTCCAGCACTTTGTATCTACCTTCCCTCTAACCTGCCCACACCAACCAACATGTCCCATCTACACTAGTCCCACCTGCCTGCGTTTGGTCCGTATCCCTCCAAACTTGACCTATCCATGTACCTGTCTAACTGTTTTTTAAACGTTGGGATAGTCCCTGCCACAACTACCTCCTCTGGCAGCTTGTTCCATACACACACCACCCTTTTTATTAAATTAAATAATGATTCATTTCTTACACTGCACTGTAACTTTTATTCTTGTATTTTTTACTTGTCTTATTCTATTCTAGCTTGTTTTTATTTTCTATTCTTTTTAATGGCTGTTTTAAATATTTTTTGATTGCTTTTTAATGCTTTGTATGAAGCACTTTGAATTTCCTTCGTGCTGAAATGTGCTGTATAAATAAACTTGCTTGCTCTGTGTAAAAATGTTGCCTCTCATGTTCCTATTAAATCTTTTCTCTCCTCACTTTAAAACTATGTCCTCTGGTTCCTCGATTCCCCTACTCTGGGCAAGAGACTCTGTGCGTCTACCCGATCTATTCCTCTCATGATTTTGTACACCTCTATAAGATCTCCCCTCATCCTCCTGCGCTCCAGGGAATAGAGTCCCAGCCTGCTCGACAATAGGTGTAGGAGTACGCCATTCGGCCCTTCGAGCCAGCACCGCCATTCAATGTGATCATGGCTGATCATCCCCAATCAGTACCCCGTTCCTACCTTCTCTCCATATTCCCTGACTCTGCTATCTTTAAGAGCCCTATCTAGCTCTCTCTTGAAAGCATCCAGAGAACCTGCCTCCACCACCCTCTGAGGAAGAGAATTCCACAGACTCACAACTCTGTGTGAAAAAATGTTTCCTCATCTCTGTTCTAAATGCCTTACTCCTTATTCTTAAACTGTGGCCCCTGGTTCTGGACTCCCCCAACATCGGGAACATGTTTCCTGCCTCTTGCTTGTCCAAACCCTTAATAATCTTATATGTTTCAATGAGATCCCCGCTCATCCTTCTAAATTCCAGAGTGTACAAGCCCAGCCGCTCCATCCTCTCAGCATATGACAGTCCCGCCATCCCGGGAATTAACCTCGTGAACCTACGCTGCGCTCCCTCAATAGCAAGAATGTCCTTCCTCAAATGAGGGGACCAAAACTGCACACAATACTCCAGGTGTGGTCTCACTAGGGCCCTGTACAACTGCAGAAGGACCTCTTTGCTCCTATACTCAACTATTCTTGTAATGAAGGCCAACATGGACCCTGCACCTATTGTCCATTGCCTCTCGCCACCTTCCACAGGAAGCGTGTGAGCATTTGGACTGATTCTGATCCAAGAGCTGACAAAGGTTTGACCCAGTGTTACAGGGTCCATGTTGGCTTTCTTCACTGCCTGCTGTACCTGCACGCTTACCTCTCCCTGTAGCTCAGAAAGCAGTGGAATGGAATCTGAATGACGTTGTCTACCCCACAGGCAGTGGACTCGAGAGATTCCATGGCCATGGCACTTTATTCGCAATGTTTTACTTGGATGATTAGGAAGATCAACGGCAGAGTGAAAGGCAAGGAAGACTACAAATCAGTGGGAATCCTTGACATATTTGGATTTGAAAACTTTGAGGTATTAATGTTTTTTTGTTTTTCACAATGCCATTACAGAATATTCTTTAGACTATAGGCTTCAGGACGGCACGACAGAGTTGCCGCCCCACAGCGGCAGAGACCCGGGATCCATCCTGACTACGGGCGCTGTCCGTACGGAGTCTGTACCGTTCTCCCCGTGACCTGCGTGGGTTTCCAACTGGTGCTCCGGTTTCCTCCCGCACTCCAAAGACGTGCAGGTCAATTAGCCTTTGATAAAATTGTAAATTGTCCCCGTACGGGGTGATCGTTGGTCGGCACGGACTCGGCGGGCCGAAGGGCCTGTTTCCACGCTGTATCTCTAAACTAAATTTAACCTTAGTGATTTAACAGCGCCCCTCGGCCCACTGAGTCCGCGCCGGGCAGCAATCACCCTCAACACGAGCAGTATCCTACACACTGCAGACCATTTTCAATTCATAATGGCTTATTGGCCAAGTATTCACATACAAGGAATTTGCCTTGGTGCTCCGCCCACAAGTAACAACATGACATACAGTGACAGTTACGAATTGACTCAGAAAACACTAAACATTAATAATAATAAAACATTAATGATAAAACACCATTGATACTGAAACCAATTAGCCTACAAAACCGCACGTCTTTGGAGTGTGGAGGGAAACCAGCGTACCTGGAGAAAACCCACGCAGGTCACGTGGAGAACGTACAAACTCTGTACGGACAGCACCCATAGTTGGGATGGAACCCGGGACTCTGGCGCTGTGAGGCAGCAACTCTACCCGCTGCGCCACCGTGCCGCCCTGTATTATCTTTCCGGCACTTTCTTTTTTTTGCTCCTCTCATTTTGGCCAGGCATTTTCCCACTCGTTCACTTTCCATTTCCGTTGCACTCTTTCTCTCCTTAATTAGCATTTGATGGTGTCTTTCATCAACAGATAAACCGGTTCGAGCAGTTCAATATTAATTACGCCAACGAGAAGCTGCAGGAGTACTTCAACAAACACATCTTTTCCTTGGAGCAGTTGGAATACAGCAGGTAAGCGACTTAGAGTCACGTAGTCACCGCACGGAGAGGTCATGGTCTAGGAGCAGAAGTAGGCCATTCGGCCCATCATGTCTACTCCGCCATTCGATCATGGCTGATCTATCTCTCCCTCCGAACCCCATTCTACTGCCTTCTCCCCATAAGTCTCGACACCCGTACTAATCGAGAATCTATCTATCTCTGCCTTAAAAATATCCACTGACTTGCCCTCCACAGCCGTCTGTGGCAATGAATTCCACAGATTCACCACCCTCTGACTAAAGAATTTCCTCCTCATCTCCTTCCTAAAAGAACATTTCTTAATTCTGAGTCCTAGACTCTCCCACGAGTGGAAACATCCTCTCCACATCCACTCTATCCAGGCCTTTCACTATTCGGTAAGTTTCAATGAGGTCCCCTCCCCGCATCCTGCAATTAAAATCAATAACCCCACTCTCACCATCGACAGCACCACTGTCTCCCCATCTCCCAAGGCCCGCAACCTTGGCGTGATCTTTGATTCCACCCTCTCCCTTGAGCCTCACATCCGCCATGTCATTAAAACCTCCTTCTTTCATCTCCGCAACATCGCCAAACTCAGACCCTCTCTCACACCTCCCGCTGCTGAAAGACTCGTCCATGCCTTCATCTCCTCCCGACTGGACTACTGCAACTCACTTCTCCTTGGCATCAGCTCCACCTACATCAACCGACTCCAACTGGTCCAGAACACAGCCGCCCGACTCATTACCCACACCAAATCCTGGCATCACATCACTCCAGTCCTCAAACAACTTCACTGGCTTCCCATCTCCCACCGGATCACCTACAAAATCCTGATCCTCACCTACAAAGCCCTCCACCATCTGGCCCCCCATATCTCACTGACTTCCTCTCCCCCTACCAACCCTCACGGTCCCTCAGATCCACATCAGCCGGTCTCCTCTCCATCCACAAGTCCAACCTCCGCAGTTTTGGGGACAGAGCCTTCTCCAGGGCAGCTCCCAGGCTCTGGAACTCCCTCCCCCAACTGATCCGCAATTCCGTGTCCCTCGCCATCTTCCAGTCCCGCCTCAAGACCCATCTCTTCACCTCTGCCTATCCTTAGCCCCACGTCCCCCTCCCTTTTCATCTGTGCATTAATTGCCTCATATTGTGTTTTGAATTGAATTCTGTCTTTACTTTGTGTACTAGTCATGTCTCTACTATTTATTTCATTCCCCTTACATGTTTTTCCTCTACCTGCTAAATTTTTGTGCGGTGTCCTTGAGACTCTTGAAAGGCGCCCATAAATAAAATGTATTATTATTATTATTATTATCCTTCTAAACTGCAGCGAGTACAGGCCCAGTGCCGTCAAACGCTCATAGTACGTTATCCCAACTCATTCCTGGGATCATTCTTGTAAACCTCCTCTGGACCCTCTCCAGAGCCGGCACATCCTTCCTCAGATACGGGGCCCAAAACTGCTCACAATACTCCAACTGAGGTGGAATGGCGTTTTTGTGCTCGAGTCCTCTTGAAATAAAGAGGACTGGAATGCAACTTGGGCACATCGCAAGGTCTCAAGGTCAGATTATTGTCACATGTACCAATGAAGGTGCAGTGACATTTGAGCTACCATACAGCCATACTAAGTGAAAAGCAACAAGACACATAAAAGTCAACACAAACATCCACCACAGTGGATTCCACGTTCCTCACTGTGATGGAAGGCAATAAGGTTCGATCTTATCGCCCGCACCGACCAAGATTCCTGCTATCGACACTGGCCCCACCTGTCCACATTTTGCCCATATCCCTCCAAACCTGTCCTATGCATGAACGTGTCTAAATGTTTCTTAATCATAAGTCCCTGCCTCAATTACCTCCTCCGGCAGCTCGTTCCATACACCCACCACCCTCTGTGTGAAAAGGTTATCCCTCAGGATCCCATTAAATCTTTTCCCCCTTACCTTAAACCTATGTCCTTTGGTTCTCGATTCCCCGACTCTGGGCAAGAGACTGTGTGTATCTACCCGATCTATTCCTCTCGTGATCTTGTAAACCTCCTGCGCTCCAAAGTCCCAGCCTACTCAACCTCTCCTTATAGCTCATGCCCTTAAGTCCTGGCAACATCCTCGTAAATCTTCTCTGCTTCCCTTTCCAGCTCAACAGCTCTCACATGTACCTAGGTACAGTGAATTTCCTTTTTTGCATGCAGTTCAGTGAAGATCTAACTATACGTAGTAAACACAGTCGTACTTCAGCACAAGAGTGTAGGAATAGTAGATTACACTGAGGCGGTATGCAAGAGTCGCTATGTTTCAGGCGCTATCTTATACAATAGACAATAGACAACAGGTGCAGGAGTAGGCCATTCGGCCCTTCGCGCCAGCACCGCCATTCAATGTGATCATGGCTGATCATCCACAATCAGTACCCCGTTCCTGCCTTCTCCCCATATCCCCTGACTCCGCTATCTTTAATAGCCCTATCTAGCTCTCTCTTGAAAGCATCCAGAGAACCTGCCTCCACCGCCCTCTGAGGCAGAGAATTCCACAGACTCACAACTCTCTGTGTGAAAAAGTGTTTCCTCGTCTCCGTTCTAAATGGAGAAAAAGAATACCCCTTATTCTTAAACTATGGCCCCTGGTTCTGGGCTCCCCCAACATCGGGAACATGTTTCTCTTCTAATTCAGAGTTGTTAAACATGTAGAGTTTTAACTTGGCCTCAAGGCCCGTTGTCGTGGCGACAGCACTGGGTGGGATTTGCCGGGGTCGGCGATGTTGTCAGTGTCTCCACCGCTCCGTGCCGCTGCAGGCCTCGGCCCATCCCCGCGCTCGGCCTCTTGGAGCGGCTCCTGCTATAATGGAGCCCCAGGCTGCTGCAAGGCCTCCAGCGGCCCACTCCACCCACACCTCGACCCTCGACTTCCGTGGCCTCCACTCAGCCTCTGTGACCCTCCGGGGTGCCTCCCGCTGCCGAACTGTGAACCCTGGAGCGCCTCGGGCCTACTCACAACCCCAGTCCTTTCCAAGCTAAATGGAAATCAAAATGGTTGCATCCACAAGCTGGAGAACTTGTGTAGGTCTCTTTGTTTCATTGTTCGGGGTTTATTTTCCCTCAGGGATGGATTGATTTGGGAAAACATTGACTGGATCGACAACGGGGAGTGTCTGGATCTCATCGAAAAGGTAACATTCATGTTTCACTCAGTCTGAAGAAGGGTCTCAACCTGAAACGTCACCTATCCATGTTCTCCAGAGATGCTGCCTGACCCGCTGAGTGCAGGAGTAGGCCACTCGGCCCTTCCAGCCAGCACCACCATTCAATATGATCATGGCTGATCATCCACAATCAGTACCCCGTTCCTACTTTCTCCCCACATCCCTTGACTCGGTTAGCCCTAAGAGCTCTATCTAACTCTTAGGGCTTTGGGCAGTGTGTGTTTTCTCCAGGTGCACCGGTTTCCTCCCACATTCAAAAGACGTGTGGGTTTGTAGGTAAATTGGCTTCCGTAAAATTATAAATTGTCCCTAATGTAACATAAACATAAAAACATAGAAAATAGGTGCAAGAGGACGCCCTTCGAGCCGGCACCGCCATTCATTGTGATCATGGCTGATCATCCACAATCAGTACCCCGTTCCTGCCTTCAACCCCTTCTCCCCATATCCCTTTATTCCGCTAGCCCAGAGAGCTCTATCTAACTCTCTTTTAAACTGATCCAGTGAATTGGTCTCCACTGCCCTCTGTGGCAGGGAATTCCACAAATTCACAACTCTCTGCGTGGAAAAAGTTGTTTTTCACACAGAGAGTGGTGAATCTGTGGAATTCTCTGCCACAGAAGGTAGTTGAGGCCAGTTCATTGGCTATATTTAAGAGGGAGTTAGATGTGGCCCTTGTTGCTAAAGGGATCAGGGGGTATGGAGAGAAGGCAGGTACAGGATACTGAGTTGGATGATCAGCCATGATCATATTGAATGGCGGTGCAGGCGCGAAGTGCCGAATGGCCTACTCCTGCACCTAATTTCTATGTTTCTATGTTTCTATGTTTTTCTCACCTCAATTTTAAATGTCCCCTCCTCTATTCCTGGACTGTGGCCCCTGGTTCTGGACTCCCCAACATTGGGAACATTTTTCCTGCATCTAGCATGTCCGATCCTTTTATAATTGTATACGTTTCTATAAGATCCTATAGGATAGTGCTAGTGTACGGGGTGATCGCTGGTTGGCTGAGATGCTGCCTGACCCGCTGAGCTCCTGCAGAACTCTGCGTTTTAGTTTTTAAGTGTTGTTTTTCTAACAGATTGACTTGCCCAGCAAGATAGGTTGTCCACAAGCTCGCTGTTTACTGAGTACAATGTATTTCTCACAGCATAACGTTCTAATGGGTAAAATTTATATTGCGTTCATAAATTAATTTTAAATTCTTTCTTTTTCAGAAAATGGGCATTCTGGCCCTTATCAATGAGGAGAGCCATTTTCCCAAGGGCACTGATAGCACTCTGCTGGAAAAGCTGCACAGTCAGCATTCGGTAAGTCTGAAAGTCAAACAGCATGCAAACAGGCCCTTCGGCCCTCCTCGCCCACGCCGACCAACAAATCCGACCTTTCTGTCCTGGGCCTCCTCCATGGCCAGAGTGAGGCCTACTGTAAATTGGAGGAGCAGCACCTCATATTTCGCTTGGGTAGTTTACACCCCAGTGGTATGAACATTGACTTCTCCAATTTCAGGTAGTCCCTGCTTTCTCCCTCTTTCCCCTCCCTGTCCCAGCTCTCCCACAGCCCACTGTCTCCGCCTCTTCCTTTCTTCTTCCCCCCCCCCCCCCCCCCCATCCCTCATCAGTCTGAAGATCCGAAACGTCGCCCATTCCTTCGCTCCATAGATGCTGCCTCACCCGCTGAGTTTCTCCAGCATTTTTGTCTACCTTCGATTGTCCATCTACCAATCATTGGAGACCCGCCGATTATCTTAAATCGGACTTAGAGACATGGAGTGATATAGCACGGAAACAGGCCCTTCAGCCCAACTTGCCCACCATGACCAACATGTCCCATCTACACTAGTCCCACCTGCCTGCATTTGGCCCATATCCCTCTAAACCTGTCCTATCCATGCACCTGTCTAATTGTTTCTTGAATGTCGTGATAGTCCCAGCCTCAACTACCTCCTCTGGCAGTTCGTTCCATACACCCACCACCCTTTTGTGTAAAAAATGTTACCCCTCTGGTTCCTATTAAATCTTTCCCCCCTCACCTTAAACCAAGGTCCTATGGTTCCCGATTCCCCTAATCGGGGCAAGAGACTCTGTGCGTCTACCCGATCTTTACTGGACTTTATCTTGCACTAAACATTATTCCCTTTATCCCATATCTGTACAATATGGACAGCTTGATTGTAATCATGTGTTGTCTTTCCGCTGACTGGTTAGCACGCAACAAAAGGCTTTCCACTGTACCTCGGTACACGCGACAATAAACTAAACTGAACTAGTCCCACCTGCCTGCATTTGGCCACTATCATTGTAGACCTTTTCCATTTTGTGTAGTTTAGATTTAGTTTATTTTCATTTAGTTTTGTTTATTGTCATGTGTACCGAGGTACAGAGAAAGGAGGAGAAAAGCTTCTTTGTAAGGTTCAGTTTAGTTTAGAGATACAGCGCGGAAACAGACCCTTCGGCCCACCGAGTCTGCCCCGACCAGCGATCCCCGCACACTAACGCTATCCTACACACACTAGGGACGATTTACATTTTATTCCAAGCCAATTAACCTGCAAACCAGTACGTCTTTGGAGTGTGGGAGGAAACCGGAGATAGACAATAGACAATAGACAATAGGTGCAGGTGTTGGCCATTCGGCCCTTCGAGCCAGCACCGCCATTTAATGTGATCATGGCTGATCATCCACAATCAGTACCGCAATCTCGGAGAAAGCCCACGCAGGTCATGGGGAGAATGGTCAGAGGGTAATTGGTTTGTGGAACTCATTGCCACAGAGGGCTGTGAAGGCCTAGTCAGTGGATACAGGCAGAGATAGATAGATTCTTGATTAGTACGGGTGCCAAGGGTTGTGCGGAAAAGGCAGGCAAATGGGATTAGGAGGCCGAGATCAAGTTCAAGTTCAAGTGAGTTTATTGTCATGTGTCCCTGATAGGACAATGAAATTCTTGCTTTGCTTCAGCACACAGAACATAGTAGGCATTTACTACAAAACAGATCAGTGTGTCCATATACCATAATATAAATATATACACACATGAATAAATAAACTGATAAAGTGCAAATAACAGATAATGAGTTATTAATAATCAGAGTTTTGTCTGAGCCAGGTTTAATAGCCTGATGGCTGTGGGGAAGTAGCTATTCCTGAACCTGGTTGTTGCAGTCTTCAGACTCCTGTTCCTTCTACCTGAAGGTAGCAGGGAGATGAGTGTGTGGCCAGGATGGTGTGGGTCTTTGATGATACTGCCAGCCTTTTTGAGTGGTGGAGTGGACTCGATGGGCCGAATGGCCTGATTCTACTCCTATAACTTGTGAACTTGTGAGCCCTGGCAACATTCCTGTAAATCTTCTCTACACACTGTCCACTGAATAGCATCTTTCCTACAGCATGCCGACCAAAGCTGAAGACAATTCTCCCAAGTGCGTCCTCACCAACGTCTTGTACAACTGCAACCTAACGACCCAACTTCTATACTCGAGGTGGAGGGGGCGGGAAGGGTGTAGTTAACCCGGGAGTTGCGGAGGGAGCGGTCTCTGTGGAAAGCGGAGGAGATGAGAGGATGTGGCCAGTGGTGGGATCCAGTTGAGTTTAAGCCCAAAATGAATTGCCGGCAGATGTTGTCAAGCTTGAGAGGGCTCAGAGAAGATTCACGAGGATGTTGCCAGGACTGGAGGGTGTGAGCTACAGGGAAAGGTTGAGTAGGCTGGGTCTCTATTCCATGGAGTGCAGGAGCATGAGGGGAGATCTTATAGAGGTGTACAAAATCACGAGAGGAATAGATCGGGTAGACGGACAGAGTCTCTTGCCCAGCGTAGGGGAATAGAGGACCAGAGGACATAGGTTCAAGGTGAAGGGGTAAAGGTTTAAAAGGAATCCGAGGGGTAACATTTTTCACACAGAGGGTGGTGGGTGTATGGAACGAGCTGCTGGAGGAGGTAGTTGAGGCTGGGACTATCCCATCGTTTAATAAACAGTTGGACAGGTACATGGATAGGACAGGTTTGGAGGGTTATTGGCCAAGCGCAGGCAAGTGGGACTAGTGACGATGGGACATTGTTGGCCGGTGCGGGCGAGTCGGGCCTAAGTGCCTGTTTCCACACTGTATCACTCTATGACACTATAATCGTAGAACATAGACAATAGGTGCAGGAGTAGGCCATTCAGCCCCTCGAGCCAGCACCGCCATTCAATGTGATTATGGCTGATCATCCACAATCAGTACCCCGTTCCTGCCTTCACCCCACATCCCCTGACTCCACTATCTTTAAGAGCCCTATCTAACTCTCTCTTGAAAGCATCCAGAGAACCTGCCTCCACCGCCCTCTGAGGCAGAGAATTCCACAGACTCACAACTCTCTGTGTGAAAATGTTTTTCCTCATCTCCATTTTAAATGGCCTACTCCTTATTCTTAAACTGTGGCCCCTGGTTCTGGACTTCCCCCAACATCGGGAACATGTTTCCTGCCTCTAGCGTGTCCAACCCCTTAATAATCTTATATGTTTCAATGAGATCACCCCTCATCCATCTAAATTCCAGAGTGTACAAGCCCAGCCGCTCCATTCTCTCAGCATATGACAGTCCCGCCATCCCAGGGATTAACCTTGTAAACCTCAATAGCAAGAATGTCCTTCCTCAAGTTTGGAGGCCAAAACGTAGACCCGCGGTCTAGGCATAAGCTCAGGGGCGACCGCGCCTTTGCGGTTGCAGCTCCTAGACTGTGGAACAGCATCCCTCTTCCCATCAGAACTGCCCCCTCCATCGACTCTTTTAAGTCGAGACTTAAAACTTATTTCTACTCTCAAGCCTTTCTTGAGGTCCTCTAAGGGAGCGCTGTATGTATGTATTTATGTATGTATTGTTAGATCTATGTACCATTGTTTGTAGCAAGTTGGTACCTGCACTAATGTGAAGCACTTTGGTCAAGAGAGTTGTTTTTAAATGTGCTATAGAAATAAAATTGACTTGACTTGACAAAACTGCACACAATACTCCAGGTGTGGTCTCACTAGGGCCCTGTATAACTGCAAAAGGACCTCTTTGCTCCTATACTCAACATGTATGAACTAGTTTTATTAATATTCTACATTATTCCTTTTTTTCCCAGAGTAACCCGTGCTACGTGAAGCCCAGGGTGATAGACCACTACTTTGGGGTGAAGCACTACGCTGGAGAGGTAACTTATTCAGTTCCAAACGGTTGTAGAACTTAGAATGTCCAACAGTACAGCACAGGAACAGGCCCTTCGGCCCACAATGTCTGTGCCGAACTTTATGCCAAGCTATACTGATCGCATCTGTGTGCACATGAACTTTATTCCTCCATTCCCTGCACTTCCATTGTGCCTGTCTAAAAGCCTGATAAACACCACTATCGTATCTACCTCCACCACCACCCCCGGCAGCGCGTTCCAGGCACCCACCACCCTCTGTGTAAAAAAAAAAATCCACTAGGTTTGCCAACTGTGCCGTATTAGCTGGGACATCCCGTATATTGGGCTAAATTGGTTTGTCCCGTACGGGACCGCCCTTGTCCCGTATTTGACCGCTACTACTCGGGTCGAGGGGACTGTCGGGTCGGAGCGCCGCGTCCGGCCCCGCCTCACCCGTCCCCGACGTAGTGCAGCCCATGGAGTGCAGCAGCAGCAGCAGCAGCAGTAACGCCTCGCCCGTGGCCCCGTCGGTCGGTCGGCAGCCCGGCCAACTGTCCGACCTTTGGACCTTCGCTTACCGCCGACACCACCACCCCTCCTTCTCACGGCCGATCATCGGTTCATGAGTTGGACGGGGCGCCGGACTTTGCACGCAACGTCGCGCGGCCCCCGGGCCAAAACTCCTCAGCTGGCCCCGCCGGCTGGGCTTTGTGTGCAGTCCAGCACCCGGGGCCAACTCATCATTCACCCAGCCAGCCACGGCCGAGTCACTCAACGAATCGCCGTTGGGAATTTGTCCCGTACTTTGACCTCATGCCCCTTATTTGGGAGTGAGAACGTTGGCCACCCTAAACGCCCTGTCCCACTGTGCGAGTTCACCCAAGAGCTCTCCCGAGTTTAAAAAAAATCAAAACTCGTGGTAAGCACGTAGAATGAACGTAGCGAGTACGTCAGAGCTCGGGGACGTCCCTTAGCGCTAACGGCAGGTACTCGGGAAACGTGGTAACTCGTGAAGATTTTTCAACATGTTGAAAAATGGCCACAAGTAAAATATACTCGGGATGTAAAAATGTTATACTTATTAACACGTAGTGATACTGTAGTAGCTTGTGAGTTTACCGTAGTAGGACCTGGTGTCCTATATCACTATTGTATGTTCATGATGGAAATAAGAATACTCAGTATATTCATTACCTTTGAATTGTAGTTTTGTGTAATCTTCCCATAATTTCTGAGTTCCATTTCACAATATCTATCAGACATACGGAATGTTGCAAGGCCATTTTAGTTTTAGACGCAGCGTGGAAACGGGCCCTTCGGCCCACCGAGTCCGCGCCGACCAGCGATCACCCCGCACGCACTAACACTATCCTGCACACACTAGGGACAATTTACGATATTTACCAAAGCCAATTAACCTACAAACCTGGAGTGTGGGAAGGAAACCGGAGCACCCGGAGAAAACCCACGCGGCCACGGGGAGAACGTGCAAACTCCACACAGACAGCGCACGTACGTGGTCGGGATGGAACCCGGGACCCCGGCGCCGCGAGGCATCAACTCTACCGTTGCGCCACTTCGCTATTTTGCTTGATCAACTTTTGTTTTCCTCCCTAAGGTTTTATACCACGTGAAGGGCATCTTGGAGAAAAACAGGGACACCTTCAGGCACGATGTTCTCAACTTGCTACGTGACAGCAGGTACTACCTCTGATGCAGAAAGATAGGAGCATGGAGTATGGAAATGTAGAGGTCGCAGTTGTATAAAACGTTGGTGAGGTCTTTAGAGTAATGTGCTCAGTTTTGGTCACCATGTTATAGGAAAGTGTGATGTTAAGCTGGAAAGGGGACTGAGAAAATTTACGAGGATGTTGCCAGGACTCGAGGGTGTGAGCTACAGGGAGAGGTTGAGTAGGCTGGGACTCTATTCCCTGGAGCGCAGGAGGATGATTGGGATGATCTTTTTCGAGGTGTACAAAATCACGAGAGGAATAGTTTGGGTAGACGCACAGAGTCTCTTGCCCAGAGTAGGGGAATCGAGGACCAGAGGACATAGGAGTAAGGAGAGGCGGGAACGATTTAAAAGGAATTTAAAAGGATTTAAAAGGAATCTAAGGAGCAACATTTTCACACAGAGGGTGTATGGAACGAGCTGCCAGATAAGGTAGTCGAGGCAGGTACAATAACAATATTTAAACAACACTTGGACAGGCACATGGATAGGACAGGTTTGGAGGGATATGGGCCAAACGCCGGCCGGTGGGACTAGTGTAGCTGGGGCATTGTTGGCCGGTGTGGGCAAGTTGGCCCGAAGGGCCTGTTTCCACATTGTATCGCTCTATATGTGTTATAGTCCCTTAAGGGCCTGTCCCACTTGCCGATTTTTTTTTCGGCAATTGCTGGCGTCATATCAGTGTTGCCAAAAGATTTTGAACATTTCAAAATCCAGCAGCGACAAATGAAATGTCGCGACACTTGAAAAAACACCGCGCGCAATACGTCATTACGCCGCGTCACGCCGCAAATTTTCCGGTGTCCTGATACGTCAGTCAATGATGCCGGCAGTCGCCGATAAAAATCGGCAAGTGGACAGGCCATTTAGCTTTGTACAGGACTGGGGAAGGTGACATTCCCACCATGCACTGTGTGGAAAAGCTGCCCCTCTGGTTCCTATTGAATCTTTCCCCTGGCGCTGTGAGGCAGCAACTCTAGCGCTGCGCCGCCGTGCTGCCCCGAAACCGTGGCTAAGTTTGTACCGGTGACTGCGGCAGTTATAGAAACATAGAAACATAGAAAATAGGTGCAGGAGTAGGCCATTCGGCCCTTAGAGCCTGTACCGCCATTCAATATGATCATGGCTGATCATCCAACTCAGTATCCTGTAC
Source organism: Amblyraja radiata (assembly GCF_010909765.2). Taxonomy (NCBI): domain Eukaryota; kingdom Metazoa; phylum Chordata; class Chondrichthyes; order Rajiformes; family Rajidae; genus Amblyraja; species Amblyraja radiata. The sequence goes on along the minus strand of NC_045957.1, from coordinate 122,828,371 downwards.
CTGCCTTCTCTCCATACCCCCTGATCCCACAAGGGCCACATCTAACTCCCTCTTAAATATAGCCAATGACCTGGCCTCAACTACCTTCTGTGGCAGAGAATTCCAGAGATTCACCACTCTCTGTGTGAAAAATGTTTTCCTCATCTCGGTCCTAAAAGATTTCCCCCTTATCCTTAAACTGTGACCCCCTTGTTCTGGACTTCCCCAACATCGGGAACAATCTTCCTGCATCTAGCCTGTCCAACCCCTTAAGAATTTTGTAAGTTTCTATTAGATCCCCCCTCAATCTTCTAAATTCTAGCGAGTACAAACCGAGTCTATCCAGTCTTTCTTCATATGAAAGTCCTGACATCGCAGGAATCAGTCTGGTGAACCTTCTCTGTACTCCCTCTATGGCAAGAATGTCTTTCCTCAGATTTGGAGACCAAAATTGTACACAATACTCCAGGTGTGGTCTCACTAAGACCCTGTACAACTGCAGTAGAACCTCCCTGCTCCTATACTCAAATCCTTTTGCTATGAATGCTAACATACCATTCGCCTTCTTCACTGCCTGCTGCACCTTATCCTCCCTGTATAATCAGATTGAACTGTGTGTGTCCGGGAGGGAACTGTAGGTGCTGGTTTACACTGAAGATGGACACAAAATGCTGGAGGAACTCAGCGGGACAGACGGGATGGGTGGCGTTTCGGGTCGACACCCTTCTCCCGACTGAGTGCTGGGGGAGAGGAGGTCATGGGGCTGTGGAAGATTAAGGTGTGAAAAGGGGAGAGCAGAGGGGACGAATATCAAAGTAAATGTAGAATGGATCGTTGTTAGATCGGGGAAGGCGACATTTCCCCTATTGAAACATAGAAAATAGGTGAGGAGCTGGCCATTTGGCCCCTTTGGCCATTCGATAGGATCATGGCTGATCATGCAAAATCAGTACCCCGTTCCTGCTTTTCCCCGCGTAGCCCAATCTAACTCTCTCCTAAAAACATCCAGTGAATCGGCCTCCACTGCCTTCTGTGGCAGAGAATTCCACAGATTCACATCTCTCCGGGTGAAAAAGTTTTTCCTCATCTCAGTCTTAAATGGCCAACGTATTATTCTTAAACTGTGTGGCCCCTGGTTCTGGACTCCCCCAACATCGGGGCCATTTTTCCTGCATCGAGCCTATCCAATCCCTTAAGAATGTTATATATAGAATATATATAGTATATAAGCTGGGATGTAATGTTAAAATTGTACAAGGCAGTGGTGAGACCAAATCTGGAGTATGGTGTACAATTTTGGTTGCCTAATTATAGGAAGGATGTCAACAAAATAGAGAGAGTACAGAGGAGATTTACTAGAATGTTGCCTGGGTTTCAGCAACTAAGTTACAGAGATAGGTTGAATAAGTTAGGAGCGCAGAAGGTTAAGGGGGGACTTGATAGAGGTCTTTAAAATGATGAGAGGGATAGACAGAGTTGATGTGATCAAGCTTTTCCCTTTGAGAATAGGGAAGATTCAAACAAGAGGACATGACTTCAGAATTAAGGGACAGAAGTTTAGGGGTAACATGAGGGGGAACTTCTTTACTCAGAGAGTGGTAGCGGTGTGGAATGAGCTTCCAGTGGAAGTGGTGGAGGCAGGTTCGTTGGTATCATTTAAAAATAAATTGGATAGGCATATGGATGAGAAGGGAATGGAGGGTTATGGTATGAGTGCAGGCAGGTGGGACTAAGGGAAAAAAGTTGTTCGGCACGGACTTGTAGGGCCGAGATGGCCTGTTTCCGTGCTGTAATTGTTATATGGTTATATGTTTCTAATATCCTATGTACGTCGTCCCATCTTCAGACATTCAAGATTGTGTTTCTAATTTCAGGCTGGATTTTGTCTATGATCTAGTGGAGCATGCATCAAGCAAGAACAATGAAGAGACACTAAAAGCTGGAACGAAACATCGAAAACCAACCGTGAGCTCTCAGTTCAAGGCACGTATCATATCTTCCAGAGATTTAATTTAGTTTAGTTTACAGGTACAGTTCAGTTTATGTTATTGTGTGCAGTTTTGGTCTCCAAATTTAAGGAAGGACATTCTTGCTATTGAGGGAGTGCAGCGTAGGTTCACGAGGTTAATTCCCGGGATGGCGGGACTGTCATATGCTGAGAGAATGGAGCGGCTGGGCTTGTACACTCTGGAGTTTAGAAGGATGAGAGGAGGTCTCATTGAAACATATAAGATTATTCAGGGTTAGGACACGCTAGAGGAAGGAAACATGTTCCCGATGTTGGGGGAGTCCAGAACCAGGGGCCACAGTTTAAGAATAAGGGGTAAGCCATTTAGAGCGGAGCTGAGGAAGCATTTTTTTCTCACAGAGAGTGATGAGTCTGTGGAATTCTCTGCCTCAGAGGGTGGTGGAGGCCGGTTCTCTGGATACTTCCAAGAGAGAGCTAGATAGGGCTTTTTAAACTTGCGGAGTCAGGGGATATGGGGAGAAGGCTACTGATTGGGGATGATCAGCCATGATCACATTGAATGGCGGTGCTGGCTCGAAGGGCCGAATGGCCTCCTCCTGCACCTATTGTCTATTGTCACGTGTCCCGAGGTACAGTGAAAAGCTTTCCAGTCAGCGGAAAGACGATACGTGATTACAATCGAGCCATTTACAGTGTTAGATACAGGATAAGGGAATAATGTTTAGTGCAAGGTAAAGCCGGCAAAGTTCGATCAAAGATAGTCCGAGGGTCACCAATGAGGTAGATAGTAGTTCAGGACTGCTTTCCGGTTGTGGTGGGAAGATTCAGTTGCCTGATAACAACTGGGAAGAAACTGTCCCTGAATCTGGAGGTGTGCATTTTCACACTTCTGTACCTTTTGCTTGATGGGAGAGGGGAGAGGAAGGAGTGGCCGGGGTGCGACTGGTCCTTGATTATGCTGCTGGCCTTGCGTTGGTGTATTGTGCAAAATAATTTCACTGTGATGTGTGTACGTACGTGGAAATAAAGAATCATTGATTGATATTTTCATGTCATAGGAGCAGAATTAGGCCATTCGGCCCATCTGGTCTACTAGGCCGTTCAATCATGGCCGATCTATCTTTCCCTCTCAACCCTATTCTCCTGCCTTCTCCCCATAACCCTTCGATGCCTTTACTAATCAAGTCTGACAATCTTTGCTTTAAAAATGCCCATTGTTTTGGCCTCCACAACCATCTGTGGCATTGAATTCCCCAAGGACGCATTGAAACTTACCGAATGGTGAAAGGCCTGGATAGAGTGGATGTGGAGAGGATGTTTCCACTAGTGGGAGAGTCTAGGACCAGAGGCCACAGCCACAGAATTAAAGCGCGTACCTTTAGACAGGAGATGATGTGTAATTTCTTTCGTCAGAAGAAGGTGAACCCTTCTTCAGACTGAGAGTCGGGAAAGGGGAACAAGACATATAGACGGTGATATAGCGAGATATAAAATAAATGAATGAAAGCAGAGAGGGGAGCAAGTTGGGACAGTTTCTTCCCAGTTGAACCATCCGACCACAACCAGAGAGCAGTACTGAACTACTATCTACCTCATTGGTGACCCTCGGACTATCCTTTAAGAAGGAACTGCAGATGCTGGAACAATCGAAGGTAGACAAAAGTGTTGGAGAAACATCTGAAGAAGTGTCTCGACCCGAAACGTCACCCATTCCTTCGCTCCATAGATGCTGCCTCACCTGCTGAATTTCTCCAGCATTTTTGTCTCCCTCCGACTCTCCTTGACCGGAATCTGCTGGCTTTACTTTGCACTAAACGTTATTCCCTTATCATGTATCTGTACACTGTGAATGGCTCGGTTGTAATCACGTACAGTCTTTCCGCTGACCGGTTAGCACGCAACAAAGGCTTTACAATGCACCTCGGTACATGTGACAATAGACTAAACTGAACTGAGAGAAGATGTCGCAACGCTCTCGTTAGGGCGCGGACACCATTTTCAAATTTGTGACGGTTATTTCTCTCCATCTTTACAGAACTCACTGCATTCGCTGATGTCCACCTTGAGTACGTCAAACCCGTTCTTTGTCCGTTGCATCAAGCCCAACGTTCAGAAGGTAAGTTCTACCTGAACGGCATCTCGCCTGTATCTAGTGTTGCCAACTGTCCTGTATTATCCGGCACATCCCGTATATTGGGCTAACTTGGTTTGTCCCGTTCGGGACCGCCCTTGTCCCGTAATTTGACCGCTACTACTTGGGTCGAGGGGACAGTCGGGTCGGAACGCCGCGTCTGGCCCCGCCTCACGCGTCCCTGATGTAGTGCAGCCCGTGGAGTGCAGCAGCAGCAGCAGCATCAGCAGCGCCTCGTCAGTCGACAGCCCGGCCAGCTGTCCGACCGTCGCTTACCGCCGACACCACCACCACCACCCTTCCATCTCATGGCCGATCATCAGTTCATGAGTTGGACGGGGCGCCGGATTTTGTGTGAGCGATGTCGCGCGGCCCCCGGGCCAAAACTCCTCAGCTGGCCCCCCCGGCTGGGCTTTGTGTGCAGTCCAGCACCCGGGGCCAACACATCATTCACCCAGCCACGGTAGAGTCGGTCAACGAATTGCCGTGGGGAATTTGTCCCGTATTTTGACCGTTTGTCCCTTATTTGGGAGTGTGGAAGTTGGCGAGCCTCGCTGCATCTCACCTGTATGTGTCAGCTTTGAGCAAAAGACTGAACGCAGTGTGTAGGAAGGAACTGCACATTCATGTATTTTGGTTCATGGATGTTGTGTTCCCCTCCTGGGATAAATAAAGTTTTATTGTATCGTATTGCAGATGCTGGTTTACACTGAAGACAGACACAAAATGCTGGACAGGCAGCATCGCTGGAGAGAAGGAACTGACATTTTGGAGCAAGAGTCTGGAGGAGGGTCTCGACCCGAAACGTCACCCAGTCCTTCTCTCCAGGGATGCTGCATGTCCCGCTGAGTTACAATAGACAATAGGTGCAGGAATCCCTGACTATGCTATCCCGGGATGACGGAACTGTCATATGCTGAGAGAATGGAGCGGCTGGGCTTGTACACTCTGGAGTTTAGAAGGATGAGAGGGAATCTCATTGAAACATATAAGATTGTTAAGGGTTTGGACACGCTAGAGGCAGGAAACATGTTCCCGATGTTGGGGGAGTCCAGAACCAGGGGTCACAGTTTAAGAATAAGGAGTAAGCCATTTAGAACGGAGACAAGGAAACACATTTTCTCACAGAGAGTTGTGAGTCTGGAATTCTCTGCCTCAGAGGGCGGTGGAGGCAGGTTCTCTAGATGCTTTCAAGGGAGAACTAGATAGGGGTCTTAAAGATAACGGAGTCAGGGGATATGGGGAGAAGGCAGGAACGGGGTAGTGATTGGGTATGATCAGCCATGATCACATTGAATGGCGGTGCTGGCTCGAAGGGCCAAATGGCCTACTCCTGGACCTATTGTCTATTGTCGATCTTTAAGAGCCCTATCTAGCTCTCTCTTGAAAGCATCCAGAGGACCGGCCTCCACCGCCCTCTGAGGCAGAGAATTCCACAGACTCACAACTCTCTGGGTGAAAAAGTGTTTCCTCATCTCTGTTCTAAATGGCTTACTCCTTATTCTTAAACTGTGGCCCCTGGTTCTGGACTCCCCCAACAAATACTCCAGCAGTTTGTGTCTGTCTTCAGACTTAACGCAGTGTCGTCCCCTCATCAATGGTGCTGTGAATATTCACTTTTTGTTTTGTTATTTTAGTTTAGAGATACGGTGCGGAATCACTATTGTCTGGGACGACAGATGGCACAATGGGCTAAGTGTTCGGCTGGCGACCGGAAGGTGGCCGGTTCGAATCCCGCTTGGAGTGCATACTGTCGTTGTGTCCTTGGGCAAGACACTTCACCCACCTTTGCCTGTGTGTGAATGTGTGTGAATGTGTGTGAGTGATTGGTGGTGGTCGGAGGGGCCGTAGGCGCAGATTGGCAGCCACGCTTCCGTCAGTCTGCCCCAGGGCAGCTGTGGCTACAGAAGTAGCTTACCACCACCGAGTGTGACTGAGGAGTGAATGAATAATGCGATGTAAAGCGCCTTGAGTATTAGAAAGGCACTATATAAATCCCATCCATTATTATTATTATTATTGTCCATTATCTATTGTCTATCTTTGGAGTGTGGGAGGAAACCGGGACACCCGGGGAAAACCCGCGCAGGTCACGGGGAGAGCATAAAAACTCGTAGTGGGGATCGAACCCGGGTCTCTGGCGCTGTGAGGCCGCGACTCTGCCACTGCGCCACCGTGCAGCCCTAGTTTGTTGTTCTAGGAGCTGATTTGCGAGCTCGGGTGGAGGAGGTTGAGTGCCGGTTCTGTGACTGGCGTGGCATACGCTGACCCCGGCACATGGAGGGGGGCAGTGCGTTTGCGGTGTTGGTGCAGGCTGCTGCGGGAGGCCCTGCAGCGCCCGGGCAGGCGGATGGGGCGCAGCTGCACAGAGCGGCGGGGGAAAGGAACCGTCGGCATCGCTCTGCGCCAGGCCCACCCCTACTCCCACCCATCCTTGAGCTGCTTCTAGGTTTAGGTTTCGGCCTGATGTTGTCACGTGTACCGAGGTACAGTGAAAGGCTTTTATTTTGCATGTCATGCCTGGGCTTTGCTTCAACTACAGCTAAAAAAAGTCCCTTAAAGTGAAGTAAATGTGGAAACAAAGAACTACAAATGCTGGATTATGCGATCTCCCGCCCGGTTTGCCAAACACTTTAACTCCCCCTCCCATTCCCACACTGACCTTTCTGTCCTGGGCCTCCTCCATTGTCAGAGTGAGGCCCAGCACAAATTGGAGGAACAGCACCTCATATTTCACTTGGGCAGCTCACGCCCCTGCGGTATGAGTATTAAATTCTCCAATTTTAAGTAACTTTTTCTCATGCTCCCCTCCTCTCCCCACTCCCTCCATGCCCCCTTCCCCCTCCTGAGTTGTTCTATTGGTTTTTAGTTTACAGGGCAGAAACAGGCCCTTCGGCCCACCGAGTCCACACCAACCCCCCCCCCCCCCCCCCCCCCCCGGACACTTAACAGTTTCCTACACTAGGGACAAATATTACATTAATACCAAGTCAATTAATCTACCAACCTGCTAATCTACAAATCTCTTCACCTACAAACCTATCCACGGGAGGAATCCCACGCAGGTCACGGGGAGAACGTATAAACTATGTACGGACAGTACCCATGGTCAGGATCGAACCCGGGTCTCTGGCTCTGCAAGGCAGCAGGTCGACCGTTGCACAACCGTGCCGTCCCCACCCCCCACCCTCCCCCCCCCCCCCCCCCCCCTCCCCCGTCCACAGTTCTCCACATTGTTTCTCTTGAGATCACACCTTCCCTGGCCACAATGGGCTTACCAGGCACTGCCCAGCCCAGCCCTGCCCTGAGGTCATTTGTGGCTGGGCCTGATCAGTCCTGGTCTTTTCTTGCCTCCAGCTCTTCACCCCCACCCCCCTACTTTCAGTCTGAGTAAGGATCCTGACCCGAAACGTCACCTATCCATGTTCTCCAGAGATGCTGCCTGACCCGCTGAGTTACTCCAGCACTCTGTGTCTATCCTTATAACAAAGAATAGCCCATTGCCAAGACATTCGGCTAAAGAGGCCAGGTATTGAACAAATTCTGATCGGCGCGGTGGCGCAGCGGAAGAGTTGCTGCCTCATGGCGCCAGAGACCCGGGTTCGATCCTGACCTCGGGCGCTGTCTGTACGGAGTTTGCACGTTCTCCCCGTGGGGTTTTCTCCGAGACCTTCACCTTTCCTCCCACACTCCAACGACGTTCAGGTTTGTAAGTTAATTAGTTTCGGTAAAATTGTTAATTGTCCCCAGTGTGTGTAGGATAGTGCTAGTGTACGGGGTGATCGCTGGTCGGTGCGATCTCGGTGGGCCGAAGGGCCTGGTTTTATCGCGCTGTACCTCTAAAGCCGAAAGACCCGAAGGCAAAGAGTTTCCCATTTTTTCCAAGACTTTGAGGCTAAAATGGTCAGGCCACGGACTGAGAAAATGGGAGACAAATTCTTTCAATCGGTCTCACGAAACCTGACAGCAGAAATGCTAATGACGGCTTCAATTAACTGGGCCTTTTCTCTGGTTGCCTTGGGAACGGGCCTGGGTTGGCTGTGCGAGTCCACGCAAATAGTTCATTAGAAAGCGAAATGAATTTGGGCAGAGGCTTCCGCTGATCCTGTGGACGTGAGGAGTTTGCTCCCAAGCAGTTTCTCGCCGTTTGGTTGCGCGCGGGTTTTGTCCGGATAATCGTCCCCGGAGATTCTCCTGCCTTCGCCGTTGGAGTGTCTGCAGAAGGTGGGAAATATCAGGAGGCAGCCTCTAGTTCCACCGAGCTAGGGGAGCCGGCTGCAATTTCCACTGAGTCTGGTCGGTGTTCCTTCGGTCGTGAAGTAACAAAGCTCCGTGGCAAGTGAGAAAGCAGCTGCCAATGGCCTAGAGGCCCAGAGAGCTTCTTCACACAAATAGACATTCAGAGAAGTAAGGTATGTTAGTGTCACCGCATGCAAAGTTAACGTTAATGATTCACAAAGCCCCTTGGCTTTGTTCGGGGCGGGGGGGGGGGGGGGGGGGGGGGGTGGCGGGGGAGGGTGTCGCGGGCAACATGACGGCAATTGTGGACACAAAGTGTTTCAGTTCAGTTTAGTCTTTTGCCACGCGAACCGAGGTACAGTGTTGCGTGCTAACAAGTCAACGGAAAGACTAGACATGATTATAATCGAGCCGTCCACAGTGTACAGATACATGATAAAGGGAATAACGTTTAATAGTGCAAGGTAAAGCCAGCAAACTCCGATCAAGGATAGTCCAAGGGTCATCAATAAGGTAGATAGTAGTTCAGCAGTGCTCTCTGGTTTGTGGTAGGATGGTTCAGTTGCCTGATAACAGCTGGGAAGAGACTGTCCCTGAATGTGGAGGTGTGCGTTTGTTTTCACACTTCTGTACCTCTTGCCCGATGGGAGAGGGGAGAAGAGGGAGAGGCTGGGGTAACTCTAAAGTCTACAACTTAAGGCTCAGTTTTGCTTGTTTTCTTTTCAAATTTCTTAACCGCTTAACCGAATGAAAGAGCACACCTCCAGATCAGGGACAGTTTCTTCCCGGCTGTTATAATTAATCACTTAATTATGTAGACAATAGACAATAGGTGCAGGGGTAGGCCATTCGGCCCTTCGAGCCAGCACCGCCATTCAATGTGATCATGGCTGATCATCCCCAATCAGTACCCCGTTCCTGCCTTCTCCCCATATCCCCAAACTCCGCTATCTTTAAGAGCCCTATCTAACTCTCTCTTGAAAGCATCCAGAGAACCTGCCTCCACCGCCCTCTGAGGCAGAGAATTCCACAGACTCCATGTGAGAAAAAGTTTCCTCGTCTCCGTTCTAAATGGCTTACTCCTTATTCTTAAACTGTGACCCCTGGTTCTGGACTCCCCCAACATCGGGCACATGTTTCCTGCCTCTAGTGTGTCCAAGCCCTTACCAATCTTATATGTTTAATTTGTCAAATCTTTAGTCAAGTCGCTGCATTGTAACCACACTGGCCTGGACTAGGGGGCAACGTTTAAAGGAGATGTGCGGGGCAGGTTATTTTTACACAGAGGGTGGTGGGTGCCTGGAACGCGCTGCCAGGGGTGGTGGTGGAGGCAGATACGACAGTGGTGTTTAAGAGGCTTCTTGGATAGACACAGGTTACTTTAGGCTTTGAGATACAGCGTGGAAACAGGCCCATCAGCCCGCTGAGTCCGCGAGAGAGGATTCAGTCCGCGGGACAGGAGCAGAGAGGTTCTTCTGCAGTGGTATAGGGCTCTGGTGAGACCACACCTGGAGTATTGTGTACAGTTTTGGTCTCCTAATTTGAGGAAGGACATCCTTGTGATTGAGGCAGTGCAGCGTAGGTTCACGAGATTGATCCCTGGGATGGCGGGACTGTCATATGAGGAAAGATTGAAAAGACTAGGCTGGAGTTTAGAAGGATGAGGGGAGCTCTTTGACGTCATGATCATATTGAATGGCGGTGTTGGCTCGAAGGGCCGAGCAACCTACTCCTGCACCTATTGTCTATGTTTCTTGGTTGGCACACATTTGAAGGCAAGATTATATATGGAGTTGCAAATATCAAAGAAATGAGAACCATCCCTCTTTATGGTCAAAGAGTGATACAGCATGGAAACAGGCCCTTCGGCCCGACTTGCCCACACCGGCCAACATCCCCCATCCCACCTGCCTGCGTTTGGCCCATATCCTTCCAAACCTGTCCTATCCATGTACCTGTCTTAACTGTTTCTTAAACGTTGCGATAGTCCCAGCCTCAACTACCTCCTCTGGCAGCTTGTTCCATTCACCCACCACCCTTTGTGTGAAAATGATACGCCTCAGATACCTATTAAATCTTTTCCCCTTCACCTTAAAACTATGTCCTCTGGACCTCAATTCCCCCAACTCTGGGCAAGAGACCCTATTCCTCTCATGATTTTGTATACCTCTTTACTGCAATGTTGATACATTGTCTAGAAACATATAAAACTGGACAAGCTAGATGCAGGAAAAATTTTCCCAATGTAGATGGGACTAGGGGAAAATAATTGTTCGGCACGGACTTGTAGGGCCGAGATGGCCTGTTTCCGTGCTGTAATTGTTATATGGTTATTATATGTTGGCCGAGTCCAGAACCAGGGACCACAGTCTTAGAATAATGGGGAAGCCATTTAAGACTGAGGTGGGAAACATTTTCACCCGGAGAGTTGTGAATTTGTGGAATTCCCTGCCAAGTCACTGGATGGATGGAGCTCTAGGGGCTAGTGGAACCAAGGGATATGGGGAGAAGGCAGGCACGGGTTATTGATTGGGGCCGATCAGCCATGATCACAATGAATGGCGGTGCTGGCTCAAAGGGCCGAATGTCCTCCTCCTGCACATATTTTGTATGTTTCTAGTATTCGATGCATTCTGAGGCCCTTGTTTCAGCGTGAGTCATTAAATTTTTAGGCACAAAATTAATATTGTGGTTCATGCAGATGAAATGAAAAGCAGTGATTAACAACCCGGTTGCAATCTGTCTATTCATTTAGAGAAAAGCAAGTTTGGTGTCTTGTGTAAACGATACCGAAATCAAAAAACCATTTACTGTGAGTAGTCAATCTTTGATTCAGAAATTAGTCACGCATCTACCTTATAACCCAATTCACAGATATGCCTGAAAGAGGACACAGAGTGCTGGAGTAACTCAGCGGGTCAGGCAGCATCTGTGGGGAACATGGATAGGTGACGTTTCACAACATGGATAGGAGAGATGTTAGGAAGAACGATTCCAATCCGAAACGTCACCCATTCCTTCTTCTCTCCAGAGATGCTGCCTGTTACTCCAGTTACTCCAGCATTTTGTGTCTATCTTCGGTTTAAACCAGCATCTGCTGTTCCTTCCTCCACATTCAGTCTGTACATATTGCGGGAGCGGGTTACATTTCGGAGGGTGGTGTGAAAGCGTCTTTTATTTATCCCGGGGGTGGGAATATCGCAGCCTCCGGCGCTGTTTGACCTCCTGTCTCCTAGGGATGGGAGTCTGTCACGGCACAATGTTTGAGCCTTGTCTCTGCGTTGAACATAGCTCTCTTTCAGTTCCAGCCTTCCAGTAACAAGTTGCAACCATCTGCCCTCAGCTGCCCGTCTAACAAAAGCTCTTTGTGGCCACAAAAGGACCCTATGCCACCAAAATACATTTAACTTCACGATTTATTGTGTTTGATTTAGAAACAGACCCGGCATACATTGATTCTTGCCACCACTCTGTAGGCTTAACAATCAGTTTAGAGAATGGGCTGCTTTAAAATGTGTGCTCTGAAAGTCTTTTATTCCTGTTGGTAATGTCAGGGCCGTGGAGGTAGGAAATTGCTCTTGTTTAATTTTTTAGTTTAGTTTAGTTTAGAGCTACAGAGCGCTTTGTCCGGCCGAGTCTGCACCGACTAGCGTTCCCCGCACATTAAAGGGCCTGTCCCACTGTACGAGCTAATTCAAGAGCTCTCCCGAGTTTAAAAAAAAAAAAAAACTCGTGGTAAGCACGTAGAATGTACGTAGCGGGTACATCAGAGCTCGGGGACGTCTCTTGGCGGCTCGTAACGCTAATGGCAGGTACTCGGGAAACGCGGTAAGCTCGGGAAGACGCGTGAAGATTTGTCAACATGTTGAAAAATGTCCACGAGAGCCCCGAGTACCTACGAGCGGCCATTACCGTAATTCTCTGAGTTCAAATCAGGGGAAGCTCGGGAGAACTCTTGAATTAGCTCGTACAGCGGGACAGCCCCATAACACTATCTGGATACTTACAAGAGAGAGCTAGATAGGGCTCTTAAAGATAGCGGAGTCAGGGGATATGTGGAGAAGGCAGGAACGGGGTACTGATTGGGGATGATCAGCCATGATCACATCGAATGGCGGTGCTGGCTCGAAGGGCCGAATGGCCTACTCCTGCACCTATTGTCTATTGTCTACTATCCTACACACACTAGGGACGATTTTATATTTACACCAAGCCAATTAACCTACAAACCTGTACGTCTTTGGAGTGTGGGAAGAAACCCGAAGGGAAAACCCACGCAGGTCACGGGGAGAACGTACAAACTCCATACAGACAGCCAGGATCAAAGCCAGGTCTCTGGCGCCATGAGGCAGCAACTCTACCACTGCGCCACCGTGCCGCATTTTCTGGGCATAGATAGGAGGCATTGGAAAGGGTGCAGAGAAGGTTTATAGAGTCCTGGAGGCATAAAGCATGGAAGCATGCCCGGTGGCAACCGAAACCGATCTGAACAGGGGTCTCAATCTGAAATGTCACCTATTCCACCTCTCCAGAGATGCTGCCCGGCCCACTGATCAGATAATACACTACACAGATATAATCCGTTCAAACTCAAGTACACTAGGTAGAGCAAAGGGGAAGATACAGAGTGCAGAATATAGTAGGTAGACAAAAATGCTGGAGAAACTCAGTAGGTGAGGCAGCATCTATGGAGCGAAGGAAATAGGCAACGTTTCGGGCCAAAACCCTTCTTCAGACTGATGTGGGGGTGGGGGGGAGAAGAAAGAAGGAGGAGGAGCCCGAGGGCTGAGGGAGAGCTGAGAAGGGGAGGAGATGGCAAGGGCTACCGGAAATTGGTGAAGTCAATGTTTATGCCGCTGGGGTGCAGACTGCCCAAGCGGAATATGAGGTGCTGCTCCTCCAATTTCCGGTGGTGCTCACTGTGGCCATGGAGGAGGCCCAGGACAGAAAGGTCGGATTTGGAATGGGAGGGGGAGTTGAAGTGCTGAGCCACCGGGAGGTCAGGTTGGTTATTGCGAACCGAGCGGAGGTGTTGGGCAAAACGATCGCCAAGCCTACGCTTGGTCTCACCGATGTAGAGCAGCTGACACCTAGAGCAGCGGATGCAATAGATGAGGTTGGAGGAGGTGCAGGTGAACCTCTGCCGCTCTATCAAATATAGTTCTCAGCATTGTAGAGCATCAGTTCCAGAGACAACTAGATAGCGACCACAACTAGAGAGTAGTCCTGATCTACTATCGACCTCATTGGAGACCCTCAGACTTGCTTTCATTTGACTTTACAGGACTTTATCTTGCACTAAACATTATTCCCTTTATCTTGTAACTACATTGTGGATGGCTCGGTTGTAATTATATATAGTCTTTCTGCTGACTGGTTAGCATGCAGCAAATACCACTGTACCTCGGTACACGTGACAATAAACTATACTTACTAAATCTCAAAGTCCAATGTCCGCAATGGGGTAGAGGTGAATCGGACAGGACACTAGCTTATGGAAGGACCGTTCAGAAGCCTGATAACAGAGGGGAAGAAGCTGTTCCTGAGTTCTGTGATGCGCGCTTTCAAGCTTCTGTACCTTCTGCCGGTCGGGAGCGGGGAGATGAAGGAATGACCGGGGTGGGACAGGGACACGTCTTTGATTGTGTTGGTTGCTTTCCCGAGGCTAAACCCGCTGAGTTACTCCAGCACTCTGTGCAACGTCACCGATACATGTTCTCCACAGATGCTGCCTGACCCGCTGAGTTACTCCAGCACTCTGTGAAACGTCACCAATCCATGTTCTCCACAGATGCTGCCTGATCCAACACGGTGGCGCAGGGGTAGAGTTGCTGCCTCACAGCGCCAGAGACCCCGGTTCGATCCTGAGTACGGGTGCCGTCTTTTGGGAGTTTGCACGTTCTCCCTGTGTGCTCTGGTTTCCTCTCACACTCCAAAGATGTGGATGTTTGTAGGTTAATTGGCCCTCTTGTAAAATTGTAAATTGTCCCTAGTGTGTGGGATAGTGCTAGTGTGCGGGGTGATTGCTGGTCGGAGCGGACTTGGTGGGCCGAAGGGCCTGTTTCACCCCTGAATCTCTAAACTGAACTGAGCTGAAGTAAACTAAGCTAAACTATGCACTCTGTGCTTTTTTTTGTAAACCAGCATCTGCAGTTCCTTGTTTCAAACTTTTGATAACTTTTAATTTAAATGGGGTGGGCGCGGTGAATTATAAGCCCTTCGGTGATCGGCAGTTCACCAGGTAACATAAAGACGATAATGCTGCTTATTCTTACCGTGCTGCCAGCTGTCGACGAGCTGACCCTTCACACTCTCTACTTTCAGATGCCGGATCAGTTTGAGCAGGCGGTGGTTCTGAACCAGCTGAGATATTCCGGGATGCTGGAGACGGTGAAAATACGCAGGGCCGGTTTTCCGGTCAGGAGACACTTCCAAGACTTCTACGCCAGGTATTATTTGTGGGCCAACAATTTCCTCAGACATTGTGTTTTACGAGGATGGTCCCAGGAATGAGTGGCGTTTGACGGCACTGGGCCTGTACTCGCTGGAGTTTAGAGGAATGAGGGGGGGCCTCTGAAATTTACCGAATAATGAAAGGCCTAGAGGTCACAACCTCAGATTAAAGGACGTTCCTTTATGAAGGGGAGGAGGAAGGTGGTGAATCTGTGGAATTCTTTGCCACAGAAGGCCGTGGAGGCCATGTCAATGGATATTTTTAAGGCAGAGATAGATAGATTCTTGATTAGTACGGGTGTCAGGAGTTATGGGAGTATGCGGTTCAGAGGAGAGATGGCCATGATTGAATGGTAGACTAGACTTGATGGGCTGAATGGCCTAATTCTACTCCTATTTTTATTTTTTCGTATGTTTAAAAGTCTGTTTTTAATGTTTCTTTGTGTGTTTTGTGTGGGGGGTGGTGTGGGGGGGTGAGGGGGAAACCGCTTCGGTCGCCTCCTCCACGGAGAGGCAAGTTTTTCCAGGTCGCCTCCCCCGTGGCCTAACATCAAGGATCGACGCGGCCTTTCCCGGAGACGAGCCCGGGGCTTCAGCGGCGGGCGCAGCGTGGACTCTCGGCGCGGAGCGGGTGAGCCCTCGCTGGAGGGGAGCGCTCCGTTACACTGGCCCGGGGCAGCCGGCAGCCTGAAGCCGCAGCCTGAAGTCGCGGTCTGCACAGCTCCAGCTGGTGCGGCGTCTACAGCCCGGGATCTCACGTTGGGGACCCGGGGGAAGAAGAAGCCATCACTGCCGGCCCGCGGCCAACTTCTACCGCGGGTCCGGTATGGACTTAACATCACCCCTGGAGTGGAGCTTCGACCGCCGGCCCTGCGGTCTGCGGTGCTTCTGGCTGCGGCGGGGACTTTAAATCTCGACCGCCGGCCTGCGGCCTACAACAATCTAAAGCCGCGGTCTCCGGTGAGGAAGAGCCGATCCTGGACTGACTCTGGACTCTGGTCCTGTACACGGGGGGGAAATGGAGGAGGACTGGCCAAATTTTTTGTGCCTTCCACCACAGTGATGAATGCTGTGGTGGATGTTTGTGTTACAGTTTTATTGTGTGTTCTTTATTATTGTACTGCCGCTGACAACCCAAATTTCCACCGACCCTGGTTGTGTGGCAATAAATTATATCTATCTATCTATCTATCTATCACTTATGACCTTTCGACATGTTCACTGGTCCCCAGTGAACAGGCCTTTTGGCCCACCTTGCCCATGTAAGTCCTATGGCTTTTTCACACAGATGGTGGTGGGTGCAAGGAATGAGTATATGGAGGAGGTAGTTGAGGCAGGTAACGTAACTGCATTCGAAAGACATTTGGACAAGCATGTGAAAAAGAAAAGTTTTAATTTTAGAAATACAGCGTGGAAACAGGCCCTTCGGCCCACCAACGATCACCCTGTATACTCGTTCTATTCTACACACTGGGGACAATTTACAGCGGGGCCAATTGACCTACAAACCTGCATGTCTTTGGAGTTTCTGAAAAACATTTGGACAGGTACATGGATAGGACAGGTTTGGAGGGATATGGGCCAAACATGGGCAGGTGGGGCATGTTGGTCGGTGTGAGAAAGTTGGGCCGAAGGGGCTGTTTCATTAGACAATAGACAATAGGTGCAGGAGGAGGCCACTCGGCCCTTCGAGCCAGCACCGCCATTCAACGTGATCATGGCTTATCATCCCCAATCAGTACCCCGTTCCTGCCTTCTCCCCATATCCCTTTGCTCTGCTATCCCTAAGAGCTCTATTTCCTCGCTGTATCTCTCTAAGACTCTCTATGACTCAGGCCCTAGAGTACCGGCAACATCCTCTTGTACTGCAAGCATTTTGTTGAGACAGATGTAGGGAAAAGTGGAGTCTATTTGTTGAAGGCAACTGAACCATCTGCTATTCTGCTAATAGCCTGATTCTTGCTATTGAGGGAGTGCAGCGTAGGTTTACAAGGTTAGTTCCCGGGATGGCGGGACTGTCATGTGTTGAGAGAATGGAGCGGCTGGGCTTGTACACTATGGAGTTTAGAAGGATGAGAGGGAATCTCATTGAAACATATAAGATTGTTAAGGGTTTGGACCTTAGAGGCAGGAAACATGTTCCCGATGTTGGGGGAGTCCAGAACCAGGGGCCACAGTTTAAGAATAAGGAGTAAGACAATTAAGCGGAGACGAGGAAACACTTTTTCTCGCAGAGAGTGGTGAGTCTGTGGAATTCTCTGCCTCACGGGGCGGTGGAGGCAGGTTCTCTGGATTATTTCAAGAGAGAGCTGGATAGGGCTCTTAAAAATAGCAGTCAGGGGATATGGGGAGAAGGCAGGAACTGGGTACTGTTTGGGGATGATCAGCTATGATCACATTGAATGGCGGTGCTGGCTCGAAGGGCCGAACAGCCTGCTCCTGCACCTATTGTCTATTGCCACTGACTGGTTCGCACGCAACAAAAGCTTTTCACTGCACCTGACACATGACAATAAACTAAACTGAAACTGAACTGATGTTTCATTTTCCACCTCAGGTACAAAGTGCTGATGAGGAATCTCCCAGTAGCTGACGATTTCAAGGGGAAGTGTGAAGCTCTTCTCTGCTCCTATGACTGCACCAGGAAGGAGTGGCAGCTGGGCAAGACCAAGGTGGGAGACTCGGCCAGTCGCATTAGTATAGTTTTTAGTTTCGGATTACAGCGCGGGAAACAGCCCACTGTGTCGGCATCGACCAGCGATCCCCGCACACATGAACACTGTCCTACACGCACACTAGGGACAATTTACATTTACACCAAGCCAATTAGCCCACAGACCTGCACGCCTTTGGAGTGTGGGAGGAAACGCTGGTCGGCACGGACTCGGTGGGCTGGTTTGTATCGTTGTATCGCTAAACTAAACTAACGATGGAAAATTCCAATTTAAAATTGAGAATGTTAATAAAACACCGTCAATTTAGAAGATTGTGAATATCTGGAATCTGAGAAGATTGTGGAGATTGTGATAACATACCTTGTATATGTTCTAGAAGATAGACACAAAATGCTGGAGTAACTCAGCGGGACAGGCAGCACCTCTGGAGAGAAGGAATGGGTAACGTTTCGGGTCGAGACCCTTCTTCAGTCTGACGAAGGGCCTCGGCCCAAAACGTCACCCATTCCTTCTCTCCAGAGATGCTGTCTGTCCCGCTGAGTTACTCCAGCATTTTGTGTCTTTCTTCGGTGTAAACCTACCCCCTTCTTCTTATCATGTATCTATACACTGTAAATGGATCGATTATAATCATGTATAGTTTTTGCTGAATGTTTAACACGCAGGGTGACTTGGACAGGTTGGGGCAGTGGGCAGATGCATGGCAGATGCAGTTTAATGTGGATTAATGTGAGGTTATCCACTTTGGTAGCAAAAACAGGAATGCAGTTATCTAAATGGTGTCATTGGGAAAAGGGGAAGTACAACGGGATCTGGGGGTCCCTGTTCATCAACCAATGAAAGTAAGCATGCAGGTACAGCAGGCAGTGAAGAAAGCGAATGGCATGGTGGCCTTCATAACACGAGGAGTTGAGTATAGGAGCAAAGGTCGTTCTGCAGTTGTACAGGGCCCTAGTGAGACCACACCTGGAGTATTGTGTGCAGTTTTGGTCCCCGAATTTGAGGAAGGACATTCTTGCTATTGAAGTTCACAAGGTTAATTCCCGGGATGGCGGGACTGTCATGTGCTGAGAGAATGGAGCAGCTGGGCTTGTACACTCTGGAGTTTAGAAGGATGAGAGGGGATCTTATTGAAACATATAAGGGTTTGGACACGCTAGAGGCAAATGGCCTACTCCTGCATCTATTGTCTATTGTCTATTGCAACAACAAGCTTTGCACTGTGCCTCGGTACACGAAACAATAAACTAAACTAAACCACGTATCTTGTACATGTTCTACGCAGGTTTTCATCCGCGAGTCTCTGGAACAGAAGCTGGAGAAACATCGCGGGGCTGCGGTCTACAAATGTGCTATGGTCATTCAAGCCCATGTACTGGGCTATCTGGCAAGGTAAACCCCCTGGAGAATGAATATAGAGCGCTTAGGGCTAACGGAATCCAGGGGTATGGGGGAGAAGGCAGGAACGTGGTACTGATTGTGGACGATCAGCCATGATCACATTGAATGGCGGTGCTGTCTATCTCTCCTTAAGGAATTGATTTTCTCCCCCAAATAAGAAGCAACACAAGAGGAGCGTGCGGCCCCAGCGAGCCTCGCCAGCCGCGTGTTTGTTCCTTCGACTTTTTTTCATTTTTTAGCATGTCTAAATCAGGAGTTGGCAACCTACGGCCCCCGGGCCAAATCCGGCCCGTACCCCCAAATCCTCCGGCCCGCGGGCCTTTTTTCCCCCTCAATCATCCGGCCTGCTGACTTCCATCATCTCAGGTACCTGGAATGTTTAAGAAAGAACTGCAGGTGCTGGAAAAACCGAAGGTAGAAAAAAAATGCTGGAGTGAGTTCCTCCAGCATTGTTTTTCTATCTCCGGCACCTGGGATTACACCTTCTGTGACTGGACTTCACTGTTGGGATCGGGGGCTGTCAGTAGGTCGGGGACGAGGGAGTGGGAAATTTGAGCTTAGTGCTCCCCGTGGCATCCTCGAAGGGGCGGGATCCAAGTGTACACGTGATAGATCAGAATCAGAATCAGAATCACACTTTATTCGCTAAGTATGTTTTGCAACATACGAGGCATTTCACGGGCCAGGTCAGTCATACAATTGGTGCGTGCAACAAATAAATGTGAACTTGTACATGATTCCCCCCCCCCACCCCACCCCCCAAATAGGAAGCAGTACCAGAAGACGCGGTCCATGGCAGTGGTGATCCAGAAGAACTACCGGGCCTTGTTGTGGAGGAGGAGGTACGTGCTGTTACGAGAGGCCACCATCAGGCTGCAGGCTCAGTGTCGCGGTGTGTTGGCCCGCAGGCTGCACAGGCAACTCCTCGACACCAAGAGGAGGAGAGAGGAGGAGCAGTGGAGGCAAAAGCAGGAAGACAGGTGAGCGGCAGGGCCTCATGGCTACCGCCCGCACAGCAAACCCGACTCCTCGTCTAAACGCACCTCCTTCAGAACAGGTTTCACCAAGTTCACAATTTGATAGGAGCAGAATCGGGCCATTCAATAGACAATAGCTGCAGGAGGAGGCCATTCGGCCCTTCGAGCCAGCACCGGCATTCAATGTGATCATGGCTGATCATCCCCAATCAGTACCCCGTTCCTGCCTTCTCCCCATATCCCCTGACTCCGCTATCTTTAAGAGCCCGATCTAGCTCTCTCTTGAAAGTATCCAGAGAACCTGCCTCCACCCTCTGAGGCAGAGAATTCCACAGACTCACAACTCTCTGTGTGGAAAAAGTGTTTCCTCGTCTCCGTTCTAAACTGCTTACTCCTTATTCTTAAACTGTGGCTCCTGGTTCTGGACTCCCCCAACATCGGGAACATGTTTCCTGCCTCCAGCGTGTCCAAGCCCTTAACAATGTTATATGTTTTAATGAGATACCCTCTCATCCTTCTAAACTTCAGAATGTACAAGCCCAGCTGCTCCATTCTCTCAGCATATGACAGTCCCGCCATCCCGGTAATTAACCTTGTAAACCTACGCTGCACTCCCTCAATAGCAAGAATGTCCATTCGGCCCATCAAGTCTGTCGTTGTTGTTGTTCGTCCTTCATAGTCATAGAAGACTATGACTTTTTAGTTTGTGGGCCCGGAGGTGACTGGTGAGCTGACCCGGGCCCGAAGGATCGCCCGACTATGGGACACAGTTGGGTGGGCGCGGCAGCAGAAGTTGAAGTGGCCCGAGCCTTTGCGCGCGGCGCGTTTCCTCCGAGCCTCTGCGGCGCGCTTCCTCCCAGCTGCACGCACTCCCGTAGTGAGCTTGCCTCGCCCGCTTGGGCGATACGGGTCCTGAAGCCGTGACTTGCGCTTGACTTGGATGAAAGCGAGGGAGAGTTGCGCAAACCGCCAGCCTCACTCTCTCGCCCGGCCGACCTGCATCCAGTGGCAAGACATAGCCAAGACGGCTGTCGATCCATCGAGTCTACTCCGCCATTCAATCATGGCTGATAGAAGGTCATGAGGAATAGTAGAATCAGGCCATTCGGCCCATCAAGTCTACTCCTCCATTCAATCATGGTAGATATGTCATGAGGAATAGGAATAGAATCAGGTAATTCGGCCCATCAAGTCTACTCTGCCATTCGCTCTCAACCCCATTCTCCTGCCTTCTCCCCATAAACTCCGACACCCGCACTAATCAAGAATCCATCTATCTCTGCCTTAAAAATGTCCATTGACTTGGCCTCCACGGCCGTCTGTGGCCAAGAATTCCACTGATTCACCACCCTCTGGCTAAAGAAATTCCTCCTCTTCTCACCAATTAACAATTAACAGTACTTGCCAACATTAGATCTGGAGCAAGCAGTGAACATCAGCTAACAGAAGATAGATACAAAATGCTGGCGTAACTCGGCGGGACAGGCAGCATCTCTGGAGAGAAGGAATAGGTGACGTGTCGGGTCCGGACCCTTCTCCGGACCCTTCTTCAGACCGAGAGTCAGGGCAGAGGGAAGGATAAGGTGTGAAAACGAGACAACAAAGGGGTCGTCCCGTTCGCAGGTCAAGGAAAATGTTGAACATATCATTGTTGGCTCGGGGAAGGTGACAACGAGGCCTACAAAGTAACATTTAATTTGGATGACAGTCAAACTAGTCGGAGAACTAGGATGGGGATGGGGATGGAGAGAGAGGGAAAGCAAGGGTTACTTGAAGTTAGAGAAGTCAATGTTCATACCGCTGGGGTGTAAGCTGCCCAAGTGAAATATGAGGTGCTGTTCCTCCAATTTATGCTGGGCCTCACTCTGATAATGGAGGAGGCCCAGGACCTCTCGTCTCCCCCTCCCCTGACTCTCAGTTGAAAGAAGGGTCTCGACCCAAAACGTCGAGAGAGAGAGAGAGAGAGAGAGAGAGAGCGACAGAAAGAGATGCTGCCTGACCCGTTGAGTTAAGAAGGGTTTTGGCCCGAAACGTTGCCTATTTCCTTCGCTCCATAGATGCTGCCGCACCCGCTGAGTTTCTCCAGCATTTTTGTCTACCGTTGAGTTACTCCAGCATTTCGTGTCTATCTCCGGTGTAAACCAGCATCCGCAGTTCCTTCTGACACGCCTCGACCTAGTCACACCTTAATGCAACTGCGCTAAATTCTTAACCTATCTTTTGCAGAGAGAGAAAAGAAAGAGAAGCGGAAATCCTTAAAGAACAGGTAATAAATGAATGAATGAATACGTTTATTGGCCAAGTGTTCACATACAAGGAATTTGCCTTGGTGCTCCGCCCGCAAGTGACAGCATGACATACAATGACAGATAGGAATGACACATAAAACATTAATAAATCTACGTTTCACTCGGGGGTGGGTGCTGGGCCCAGGGCTCTTTGTGGTTTATCAATGTAGTTTAGTTTCATGTCTCATGTACATTTTTGTTGCGTGCTATCCGGTCAGTGAAAGAGTAAATATGATTAGAATCATTCCGTCCACAGTATACAGATACAGGACAAAGGGAATAATATTTAGTGCAAGGTAAAGTCCAATTAAAGATAGTTCAAGGGTCTCCAATAAGGTAGTTCAGGACCGCTCTCTAGTTGGTGATAAGATGGTTCAGTTGCCTGACAACAGGTGGGAGCCTCACAGCACCAGAGAACCACCAGGGTTCCATCCTGACTACGGGTGCTGTCTGTACGGAGTTTGCACGTTCTCCCCGTGACCGCCTGGGTTTTCCCCGGGTGCTCCGGTTTCCTCCCACACTCCAAAGACGAACAGGTTTGTGGGTTAATTGGCTTCTGTAAATTGTAAATTGTCCCTAGTGTGTGTAGGATAGTTCTACGGGGGGATCGCTGGTCGGCGCGGACTTGGTGGGCCGAAGGGCCTGTTTCCGCACTGTATCAAAAAACAGAAGGAACTGCAGATTTAGTTGTCAGTCAGTTTGTTGGTTAGTTAGTTAGCTAGTTAGAGGAAGGACATTCTTGCCATTGAGGGAGTGCAGCGTAGGTTCATCAGGTTAATTCCCGGGATGGCGGGACTGTCATATGCTGAGAGAATGGAGCGGCTGGGCTTGTACACTCTGGAATTTAGAAGGATGAGAGGCGATCTTATTGAAACATATAATATTGTTAAGGGCTTGGACACGCTAGAGGCAGGAAACATGTTCCCGATGTTGGGGGAGTCCAGAACCAGGGGCCACAGTTTAAGAATAAGGGGTAAGCCATTTAGAACGGAGATGAGGAAACACTTTATCTCACAGAGAGTTCTGAGTCTGTGGAATTCTCTGCCTTGGAGGGCGGTGGAGGCAGGTTCTCTGGATGCTTTCAAGAGAGAGCTCTTAAAAATAGCGGAGTCAGGGGATATGGGGAGAAGGCAGGAACGGGGTACTGATTGGGGATGATCAGCCATGATCACAGTGAATGGCGGTGCTGGCTTGATGGGCCGAATGGCCTACTCCTGCTCTTATTGTCTGTTGTCTATTGTTAGTTAGTTAGTTAGTTGGTTAGTTGGTTGATTTGCTGGTTGGTTTGCTGGTTAGTTGGTTTGCTGGTTAGTTAGTTCGTTGGTTTGCTGGTTATTTAGTTAGTTGGTTTGCTGGTTAGATGGTTGGTTTGCTGGTTGGTTTGCTAGTTGGTTTGCTGGTTAGTTAGTTGGTTTGCTGGTTTGCTGGTTAGTTAGTTGGTTTGCTGGTTAGTTAGTTGGTTTGCCGGTTGGTTAGTTAGTTGGTTTGCTAGTTAGTTAGTTGGTTTGCTGGTTAGTTTCTTTGGTTTGCCGGCTAGTTAGTTGGTTTGCTGGTTAGTTAGTTGGTTTGCTGGTTAGTTAGTTGGTTTGCCGGCTGGTTAGTTGGTTTGCTGGTTAGTTAGTTTGATATTTGGTTAGTTATTTGCAGTGTATGGTTAGTTGGTTATTTGGTTAGTCAGTTGGTTATTGGGTTGGTTTGTTAGTGAATGTAACTAGCTTCTCGTGAGCAGGTTGTGAATTTTCTGCTCTTGCCTTCACAGATGGAGGCAGCTATGCGCCTGCAGGAGGAGGAGGCGGCCATGTTGGAGACGGAGCGGGTATCGGTGGGGCGGGTGCAGCTGGAGAAGCAGGAGAACCGGCAGGTGGAGGAGATCCTGCGGCTGGAGCGGGAGATCGAGGAGCTGCAGCGGCAGAAGGAGCAGCAGGAGTCGGCACTGACTGAGGACTCGCTGACCCGGCTACAGCGCCTGCGAGACCAGGAGCTGGGCCGGCTGGAGGAGGAGGCGTGCCGGGCCGCCCACGAGTTCCTGCGCTCCCTCAACTTCCAGGAGATCGACGAGTGCGTGCGCGACATCGAGAGCGCCCTGGCGGCCCCCGCGGAAGGCGGGCCGGCGGGGAAGCCCACCTTCAACTTTAGCCAGCCCTACCCCGAGGAGGAGCGGGGGGAGGGAGCGGGGGAGGCGGGGGGGGAGGAGGAGGAGGAGGACGAGGGCTTCGACGCGGATGATGACGCGGCCTTCAAGGACTCGCCCAACCCCAGCGAGCACGGCCACTCTGACCAACGCACCAGCGGTATCCGCACCAGCGACGACTCGTCTGAGGAAGACCCCTACATGAACGATGGCCTCGCCCCCTCCATCACCAGCACCGAGGGACCCGCTCCCGACATCACCGTCACCAACACCAGCAAACCCACCCACGACGACTACACCTACTGCCTACCTGAGCAGGTAGGTACGCTGACCAAGTCTACATAGACCGGACAATAGACATAGACCGGATCATAAGATAGGAGCAGAAGACCATTCGGCCCATCAAGTCTATTCCGGCATTCAATCATGGCTGATCTATCTCTCCCTCCTCATGCCATTCTCCTGACTTGTCCCCATAACCTCTGATCATTGAACATAGACAAAACATGGACCTTAGAGCATGGGCCTTAAAGCATGGGCCTTAGAATATGGGCCTTATAACATGGGCCTTAGAACATGGGCCTTAGAACATGGGCCTTAGAGCATGGGCCTTAGAGGATGGGCCTTAGAACATGAACCAAAGATAAACACAAAATGGTGGAGTAACTCAACGGGTCAGGCAGCATCTCTGGAGAAAATGAATAGGTGCCGTTTCGGGTCGAGACCCTTCTTTAGACCCGACCTATTCCTTTTCTCCAGAGATGCTGCCTGTCCCGCTGAGTTACTCCTGCATTTTGTATCTATCTTTGGTTTAAACCAACATCTGCAGTTTTAACCTACACACAGACCGTAGATCAGGGGTGTCAAACTACCGGCCCGTGGGCCGCATCTGGCCCGACAAAGGGGTCCGATCCGGCCCGCGGGATGATTTGGGGGGGGGGGATACAAGTATATTCACGAACATTTATTCCGTATCTGTACGGCAGCCGCTCTCTCTCTGCGTTGCTGCTCTCTCTCTCTCTCCGCCTCTCTCCCCCTCTCCCCTCCCTCTCTCCTCCCCCTCTCCCTCGCTCTCCCTCTCTCTCCTCTCTCTCTCGCCGCTCTCTCCCTCGCAGCTCTCTCTCTTTTAATTTGTTGATATTTTCTCCCTCTTTTCCCCCCCGCCTCACCCGGAATCGTGCCCGTTCCTCCTTGTCCCCCTCCTCACATATTCTTCCGTCTATATTCCTTCCTCTGGCTTCAAAATTCGTACCTCTTCTATCCTTAACTCATACTTTGTGATTCTGGCCTTTGTTCACCCATCTGCCTAATTTAAACCCACTCTCACCTGTATCACTAGGTAGACTTTTCCCGTCCTCCGCCCTCTTAAAGCTTTCTCCCCTCCCCTCCACAACAAGGAGTGTGAAGGTTCGCGACCCGAAACGTCACCTCTCCATGTTCTCCAGAGATGCTGCCTGACCCGCCCGCTGAGTTACTCCAACACTCTGTGAAACGTCACCTCTCCATGTTCTCCACAGATGCTGCCTGACCCGCTGAGTTACTCCCAACACTCTGTGTGTGTTTTACAGGTGGAGGTCGGGAAGGAGAGCCCGGAGCTGATCCCCCCCGACGAGGAGTCAGATTACGGGGAGGGGGACTACGAGGATGGGCCCGTCACGTCGGGCAGTAGTGTGGGCTTCTCCGATCCACACAGCAGTCAGTGGTCTCCCGACTGCCAGTACCGCTACTCCGTGGGCACCTACAACAGCTCAGGAGTTTACCGCCTCAGCTCAGAGGGACCGCAGTCCTCAGTGAGTATCACGCCCGCTCTCAGTTCCACTTCAGTGTGGATTAAATGGCAGCTTCATCGTTGTTTGCGTCAGGGTATAGGCTGATTATCATCACGTGCAACGAGGTACAGTGAAAAGCCTTCTCCAACATAAAGCATGGAGCAGTACAGACTACAAACTATTTCGTTAGTTCAGGGCCTGTCCCACTTAGGCGGTTTTGTACGGTCGTGAGTCGTCTCCTCAAGTCGCCTAAAGAGTCGTAACGTTGTTCTGGTCGCCGCTGGATTTTGGAATGTTCAAAACTTTGCGGCGACTGTGGGCTTGACGGAGCTTGACTTCTACTGACGTTGGTGCTGTCGTAGGTTGTCGCCAGGACGACGCAGGTTGTCGCCAGGACGACGCTGGTTGTCACCGGGTACTGACTTGGGTGATTTCCATTGACGTCAACCCACGTCAGGTATCGGCAACTGAATTGTCTTCAGTTGTCGCCGACAGGGTCGTTGCTTGTCGTAGCTTGTCGCGGGTGGACGTAGGTTGACTTTGGTTATCGTCGGTTGTCGCCTGTGTGGACGTAGGTTGTCGTAGGTGGACGTGCTAATGGGTCGTCGGTAGCTTGCCGTAGCTTGACGTCGACTAGGTGGTAGGTTGTTGTAGACATTGTCGTAGGGAGGGGGTCCAGTCGCCGCTTTTTCGGCGACCTG
This sequence comes from Amblyraja radiata, assembly GCF_010909765.2. Lineage (NCBI taxonomy): Eukaryota > Metazoa > Chordata > Chondrichthyes > Rajiformes > Rajidae > Amblyraja > Amblyraja radiata. Next base: position 122,801,658 of record NC_045957.1, on the reverse strand, counting down.
CTACGACTGTGACGGTCGCCGGCACTCGCTGAAAAATTTGTCAATTGTACCGAGGTACAGTGAAGAGCTTTGCTCTAGAATATCGACCAGTACAGAGCAGGAACAAGGAACTGCAGAGTTAGTTAGTTTCATGAAGACATTTCTTTGCTTTGCATACATGTGACAATCAACTGAGCTCAAGTAACTAACAAAGGAGGACCCAGTGTAGGGGGAACCGGTGTGAAGAGGGGGGGGGGGGGGTAGAACAAAGGAGGACAATGAAGTACCATTCTTCATTCATTCATTACACTATTTAACCAAATCTGCAGTCACCGTTGCCATCGGGAAGAAGGTTCAGCAGCCTGAAGACTGCAACGTCCAGGTTCAGGAACAGCTACTTCCCCACGGCCATCAGGCTATTAAACACAACATCGAATAAGCTCTGAGCTCTGAACTGCAAAAGACTACATTATTATTATGTGTTATTTGCACCATATGTGTTATTTATTGGACTTTTTCTTTTTTTTCTCTGCCCCGTTATATACAATGTTGACATCTTCACATATTCTGTTGTGCTGCAGCAAGTAAAGGGCCTGTCCCACTCGGGCGTCATTTGCTCGTCATTTACGCAACATCATTTACGCGTCACGATGCAGGACGCGCGCATGGCGTGCATTACGCGCGCGTGGCGTGCATTACGTGCGCATGGTGCGTGGTGACGTAGGCAGTGATGCGTGGTCACGTGCGGCGCCCCAGGATTTTGGGATTAACAAAATCTTCGCGCACCACCTGCGTGACGTGCAAAAATGACGCCCAAGTGGGACATGCCCGTAAGAGTTTCATTGTCCCATCCGGGACATATGACAATAAAACACACTAGACTCTTGACTCTTGTTCCTACCCTGCACTGGTCTATGTTCCACAGCAAAGCTTTTCACTGTACCTCGGGACAATCGACAATAAACTAAACTAACTAAACTCTAACTAATTCTGCAATTCTCCATGTGTTTGTAAAGAGCCCTGGTGAGACCACACCTGGAGTATTGTGTGCAGTTTTGGTCCTCAAATTTGAAGAAGGACATTCTTGCTATTGAGGGAGTGCAGCGGAGGTTCACCAGGTTAACTGTCATATGATGAAAGAATGGAGCGGCTGGGCTTGTATACACAGGAATTTAGAAGGATGAGAGGGCATCTTATTGAAACATATATGATTATTAAGGGATTGGACACGATCGAAGCAGGAAACATGTTCCCGATGTTGGGGGAGTCCAGAACCAGGGGCCACACAGTTTAAGAATGTGTAAGCCATTTAGAACGGAGATGAGGAAAAACATTTTCACCCAGAGAGTTGTGAGTCTGTGGAATTCTCTACCTCAGAGGGCGGTGGAGGCCGGTTCTCTGGATACTTTCAAGAGAGAGTTAGATAGGGCTCTTAAAGATAGTGGAGTCAAGGGATATGGGGAGAAGGCTGGAACAGGGTACCGATTGTGGATGATCAGCCATGATCACATTGAATGACGGTGCTGGCTCGAAGGGCCAAATGACCCCACTCCTGCACCTATTGTCTATTGTCTAAAATTAATCTTTTCACTGTACCCCGGTGCACCTGTCAACAATAAACCTAAGATAGACAAAAAAAACGCTGGAGTAACTCAACGGGATAGGCAGCATCTCTGGAGAGAAGGAATGGGTGATGTTTCCAGTCGAGACACCTTCTTCAGTGACTCTGCCATTTCTCGGTTTGCCGTCTTCACCTGTGATCGCCGATCGCTTGACCGTCTCTCCCCTTTCTCCGCAGTTCGAGGAGAGTGACGATGAAGTCGGCTCTAGGTTTGACACGGAGACGGACCTATCGTACCGGAGAGACTCTGTGTACAGCTGCGTCAGTCTGCCCTATTTCCACAGCTTCCTCTTCATGAAGGGTGAGGACACATTTTCGCTTGCACAATGTCCACGAGTTCGTAACACCTCGGGCGCTGTCACTGAGTGTGTGGAGTTTGCACGTTCTCCCCGTGACCGGATGGGTTTCGTCCGGGTGCTCCGGTTTCCTCCCACGTCACAAAGACGAGCGGGTTTGTAGGTTAACTGGCCCTCTATCAATTGCCCCCTAGTGTTTCAGTTCATCTCTAACTAGACTCCAATAAAGTAAACCAAAGGCGCGCGTGTTTGTAGGTTAAATCACCGCTGTAAAGTGTCCTCGAGTGAGTGGGGCGCAGCGGTAGAGTTGCTGCCTCACGGCGCCAGAGACCCGGGTTCCATCCTGACTACTGGTGCTGTCTGTATGGGGTTTGCACGTCCTCCCCGTGACCTGTGTGGGTTTTCTCCGGGTGCTCCGGTTTCCTCCCACACTCCAAAGACGTGCGGGTTTGTAGGTTAATTGCCTTCGGTATAAGTGTAAATTGTCCCTGGTGTGTGTAGGATAGTGCTAGTGTGCGGGGATCGCTGAGTCAGCGTGGACCCGGTGGGCCGAAGGGCCCGTTCCCATGCTGTATCTGGATGATACTGTATTCTCACATGTGTCTAGACACATGACCAATAAAATCTTACAGCAGACCTGACCTATTGATAATACTTACAAATACTTTTATTCCTAAAACAAAAACAAACCCACACAGAGTATTAAACCGATCAAAGGCGGCCGATGTTGGCAGCTCACAAACAAACAGCCATCAAATTAATATATCGCCAACTTTATCAATGATACACACAACTTCCCCGCAGCGACCAGCGTTCACGGACGGCCTCCAGAGTCCCCGTGGACACTGCGTGTTCCCGCTGCAGGGACAGGCGGGCACCGACGTAGGCCCGGAAAAGGGGCAGGCGATCGGTCGCCTCTGGTGTGACCGTCGACCGCCCGCTGCCTGGACCCGCGAACGAACGGCCATCTTGACCGGGTCCAGGAGCAGACCGACAGGGAGACTCCCCCCTCCCTCCCGACCGTCCCGACCCTTCCCCCTCTGTGCCGGGTGCCCCAAGATCAGGAGTGTGGGGCTAAAAGGTAGCCAAAACTTGAGGAGCAGCCCCCCTACAGACAGTCGAGCAAGGGCTGCAACCTCTCACACTGCACGTACACACGGATGCAGAAGTGCAGAGCTCGCCGCAGAAGTGCAGACCTGAGCTGGCACGTTTCTCACGCCTTCAAAGTGAATCAAACAGTCTTATATTCTCGCGACGCCGGATGGCACCGACTCGGTGGGACGAAGGGCCTGTTTCTATCGAAGATGGACACAAAAAAGGCTGGAGTAACTCAGCGGGACGGGCAGCATCTGTGGAGAGAAGGAACGGGTGACGTTTCGGGTCGAGGCCCTTCCTCAGACTGGGCAGTGGGAAACGAGAGCTATGGACGCGGATGTAGAGAGATATGTAGAGATGTAGAGAGATATGTACCTAACTCCTCCCTCCAGAGCCGAGGGTTCGCTCTGCCAGTGGCCAACCACCAGGTGCGCCACATTACCGCCCCCCCCCTCCCCCCCCCCCAGAACCAGAGGGACCGAAACGGACGGGACGCCGAATGAGGCGGCCAGATTGCGTAGATACGTCCCCTCACACAGGGGGACTTTCCCGGTCCGGAATAATCTGAGGGGACCCGTTATAGAAACATAGAAAATAGGTGCAGGAGGAGACCATTCGGCTCTTCGAGCCAGCACCGCCATTCAATGCGATCATGGCTGATCGTCCACAATCAATAACCCGTGCCTGCCTTCTCCCCATATCCCTTGACTGCACTAGCCCCTAGAGCTCTATCTAACTCTCTCTTAAATCCATTCAGTGACTTGGCCTCCACTGCCCTCTGTGGCGGGGAATTCCACAAATTCACAACTCTCTGGGTGAAAACATTTTTTCTCACCTCAGTCTGAAATGGCCTCCCCTTTATTCTAAGACTGGTTCTGGACTCGCCCCTGGTTCTGGACTCGCCCCTGGTTCTGGACTCGCCCCTGGTTCTGGACTCGCCCCTGGTTCTGGACTCGCCCAACATTGGGAACATTTTTCCTGCATCTAGCTTGTCCAGTCCTTTCATAATTTTATATGTTTCTATAAGATGCGTGTTCTGTCTGTGTTATCCATGTTACATCCATGTTGTGCGAACTAAACGTGGGTTACTTTGCAGGGGGTTTGATCAACACGTGGAAGCGGCGTTGGTGCGTGCTGAAGGACGAGACCTTCATGTGGTACCGCTCCAAGCAGGAGGCGCTGAAGCAAGGCTGGCTGCTGAAGAAAGGTGGCGGCACCTCCACCCTGTCCCGCAGGAACTGGAAGCGGCGCTGGTTCGTGCTGCGGGAAGGGCAGCTGGCGTACTTCGAGAACGACAACGAGGAGAAGCAGAAAGGGACCGTGGACATCCGATCTGCAAGGTAACGACGGCGCAGTGGGTAGTGCTGCTGCCTGACAGCGCCACACAGCCCCCCCTCCCCCTCCGCCCCCCCCCCCCCCCCCCCCCCCCGGCTCAAACTTCAAATTATCTGTGTAGGAAAGATTCTGCGGCAATTCTTCAGAAATAATCTGAAGAAGGGTCTCGACTCGAAACGTCGCCTATTTCCTTCGCTCCATAGATGCTGCCTCGCCCGCTGAGTTTCTCCAGCACTTTTGTCTCCCTAAGATTCTGCCTGTGCTGGTTTACACCGAAGATAGACAACAGGTGCAGGAGTAGGCCATTCGGCCCCTCGAGCCAGCACCGCCACTCACTGTGATCATGGCTGATCATCCCCAATCAGTACCCCGTTGCTGCCTTCTCCCCATATCCCCTGACCGTGTTATTTTTAAGAGCCCTATCTAGCTCTCTCTTGAAAGCATCCGAAGAACCCGCCTCCACCGCCCTCTGAGGCAGAAAACAAAATGGTGGAGTAACTCAGCGGGTCAGGCAGCATCCTCTTCATACAAGACCCGAAGCATCACCCACTCCTTCTATCCAGAGATGCTGCCTGTTCCGCTGAGTTACTCCAGCATTTTGTGTCTATGTTCAAATAAACTTGCATCTCCTCTCTCTCCATCCCCCCCCCACCCAAATCATTGCACTGGGTTCAAAGTGGTCTTGTTGAGTCTCATTGTGTGTGCCTCGGTTTCACCCAGCCCACAGCTAACAACGGCCTGTTTCCTTCATCATCATTACTTTTTTGCATATTTTTCATTAATTTGTTCTATATCACTTAATATCACCGTCTATATCTCTTGTTTCCCTTCCCCCTGACTCTCAGTCTGAAGAAGCATCTCGACCCGAAACGTCACCTATCCATGTTCTCCACAGATGCTGCCTGATCCGCTGTGTTACTCCAGCACTCTGTGTCTGTCCCAACTTCGATTGATTGATACTTTATTATCACATCTTGAGTTTAATAATAATAATAGTGGATGGGATTTATATAGCACCTTTCTAATACTCAAGGCGCTTTACATCGCATTATTCATTCACTCCTCAGTCACACTCGGTGGTGGTAAGCTACTTCTGTAGCCACAGCTGCCCTGGGGCAGACTGACGGAAGCGTGGCTGCCAATCTGCGCCTACGGCCCCTCCGACCACCACCAATCACTCACACACATTCACACACATGCAAAGGTGGGTGAAGTGTCTTGCCCAAGGACACAACGACAGTATGCACTCCAAGCGGGATTCGAACCGGCTACCTTCCGGTTGCCAGTCGAACACTTAGCCCATTGTGCCATCTGTTGTCCCAAAAGTCTAGTTTAGAGATACAGCGTGGAAACAGGCCCTTCGTCCCACCGAGTCCGCACCGACCAGCGATCCCCGCACACCAACACTATCCTACACACACTAGGGACAGTTTTACAATTACACCAAGCCAATTAACCTACAAACCTGCACGTCTTTGGAGTGCGGGAGGAAACCGGAGATCCCGGAGAAAACCCAAGCAGGTCACGGGGAGAACGTACAAACTCCGTACAGACAGCGCCCGTAGTCAGGATAGAACCCGGGTCTCTGGCGCTGTGAGGCGGCGACTCTACCACCGTGCCGCGGCGCCCATTTTGTTATTACCGATCTCTGCGATTTCCTTTTACACTTTCAGGGAAATCATCGATAACGCGGGCAAGGAGAACGGAATTAATATCGTGATTGAAGACCGAGTCTACTACCTTGTTGCCGATACTGCGGAGGATGCCAGGTACCTGATTTAATGTTCGTCTCGCTTGCAAACGAAAGATCGCCGGATGTGACGGTGTATCG